>NC_084461.1:144344696-144647727 GCF_027409185.1 Cynocephalus volans | reverse complement strand
AGTTGCTTATCAAGGTGCACACATGCCCTGGATCTGTCTGTTAAATTTCTAATTAGTCTGCCAGATTGTTACTAGACCCAATCAGGATGACCACCTCAGGCTAGCTGTGACTTTGGTCTTCCTTATTCTTTTAATATCGAAATAGCTAGTTTTTGATAGTGCCCAGGAATGTGGGCTTTTTCTGAACTTTTCTCCATATCATGACATATCACCTTAGGCAATAAAACTGCTGGTTTTACAACTTGCTTCCACCCTAATAGAGCCACGAGGCTGATGGTGATGGGGGGAGGAGGGGTTTAAGGGCAGCTTTAGGCTAGAACCTCACAAACTCCCACTGTTATTACCCAAGGTTTAGTATTTTTTTCTTGAATAAACATTTCTCAATTTGTTATATGCCTGTGGTCCAATTATACCTTTGATCCATTTCAGAATCCTAAAACCTAAGTTTCTGACAATTTTATTTAGTTTTATCATTGGTTTTTTTTTTTTTTTTTTTTGAGGAGAGGATTTGCTGAGCCCCTCACTCCACCATTTCAAAGTCCTGCTCAGTCCAGTCACTTTTTAGCAGTTGTTCTCAGAGCCATAAAAATAAGGTCAGAGCGACAGTTTATTTAAGATTTTCTGAAAATTTCTATCATTAAACACAATTGGCTTGTTGATTGGTAGGTGCATGTTGCCTACTAATGATCATCTTGTCTTTGTTTAGAATTTGCTCATAGTTATTCAAAATAGCTATATGATGTGATAACTTTTTATTTAACATTTTCCTTATTAAATGCTGATTTGGTAACCTTACATTGGTTAGTAAAGTGAAACTTTTAATTGAATTCTAGTACTTAGTTCTCCTTTGGAAGTACATCTATCTGATTCTTTGTAGATAGTCATGTGCTCTCCTTGTGGGATGTGGAGGTTATGAAGTGAAAATTCTCTTTCTCTCAGGCTTTCTTTCTCTGGTTTTTCTATTCATCTCTTTGGTAATGACTTCCCGAATCTCCCATTTCAAGGACATCTTTTGAACAAGTTTTCAAACCTGAATCTGTACCATCTGTGATCAGTTTTTCCTCTTATGTATATATTTTTTTATTTGCTTTTTCTCCTCTTTGTATTTGAAGAAGGCAATACTGTTTTAAAAATAACTTTAAATCTTTAAAAATCTCTTGCTGAAGTGGGGTATTAAAAGGGAAGTTCTTTATACTCAAGCCTAGGAAATATGGATTCTGTCTTGATTCTCATCTGTAAAATAAAGAGATTGAACTAGTTCAATTCTAGATTACCTCAGGCTCTATAGCCCTGTGATTCTGTGAATTTTAATTCTTATACTAACTATAAAATGTCTATTTAATAGATTTGATTTTATATATTAAAACATAGTTAATATATATGTGCAATAAGAGGGATAGGTATGTATTAATTAATTGCTCACAATAAAATTGTCCTGGGAGGTGAGTGAAATTTAAGAATTGAAATAAACCTTCTTTCTCTTCCATGCCATGTTCTTTAGCACAAACTATCTTTTGGAGAAGATTAGGGTCCAGCAGCTTCCTCTTCTGCAGAGTAGAAGAGCATTAAGACATTAATGGACTGGTAGGCAAGGTCACAGAGGAGGTTAATGTGAGATCCAGAAATGGGATTTCAAACCCTAAATCACCTTCCATTCCCTACTCACCCATAAGCCTTTGCTGCTGCCTGAGCTTGGTTCTGTTTTTAGAAACATATTTAGTTCAGTGTAATTATTCAGTGTGTATTAAATATCAATGTGAATGTGAAGACTAAAATAATTTGCAAAGTAAACTACACACCCTGAACACATGCTTTGCTTGTAAGAGTCACTGTAATACTTCAACAAATACATTGATACTTGCATTAAATGTAATTGATTTTTTTACTTATGCTAATTCTTATTTGAAATATATTATAGCAAATATAGCCATTACCTGCTGTTAGAAAAAGTATACTTTATATTTTTTTCATGTCTTTTCAATGCTCTGCTTTTTTTTTTTTTTTTTGATTGAGATTTAGAATTAATCTTGGCTCCTTTGCATCACCCAAAGAGTAAGAACTATCTTTTACTGTATATCTACTGTGTAGTGTGTAGCAGGCCCTATGCTGGGTGTTTTACAAAGAGGCTATCTATTCTTAAAATAAACCTGCAAGACAGGACTTGCTTTGTGAATGGGAAAATAGGCTAAAAGAGGTGACTTGGGCACTCACAGCTTGTAGGTGATAGAAACAGTTTTGAAAGACAACTCTGCCTCTGGAGCTGCATCCTTTTTCTGACCCCTCATCTATCCTGCCTGCCTATCATCCCTATTGTCTGTGTGAAGAGATATTTATGGATGTTACCCATCTTATTTTATTTATTTTTCAGTCTGTTCTGGATCTGTTCATTTTGGAACTGTCTTTTCCCCTCCATACCCTGCATTTCTGAAAGAGTTCTTTTTATGTGATCCTGAGCTTCCTACCAAAAGCATAGGCATGTAACCCAAATAGGGATGGCACAGTCAAGGGAATGACATGGACACTTAGGGATGCTCTTTTCACTGAATTTGTAGGCTCTGAGGATATGGTACACACTCTTTCTGTCTTTATGCAGTGAGGGTAACCTCGGAAAGCAGAGATTAGGGAAGGAGCAAGACACATGATGGCATTATTTGAACCCCTCAACCGTCTGCACCTGAGGCCAGTTCAGCCCCCTACCACCACCACACACCATCCCCTGTACTCCATGTTAATTGAAATAATATTCTTGCTGTTGCTTTAACCAGCCTTGGTTGGGTTTCTGATATTTGCAACTAAACAGTCCTAGTTGAGAATTCCTAATACATTTTACTCTCAAAGCACTTGAGTAGTGTAATGTGGGAGTGCCAAATCTGAGAGGGCACTCGTGTAGTGTTTACCTATTCCAAAGAAATCACCTAGAGGTTTATCAGGTGGAGACACTGGTTTATTAGACTTACAAGAGGTATCAAGGTGGCTGTTGGTCAAAACTCTGTGTGGCCATGGAGTACATTCAATAGCTGTACAGTGAACAGATCAGAGTAGGGGTGTTAATCATTTTAGGCTTACATGCAGACACTCAACCAGCTCACATAACTCAGCATTCGGGAGATCTGGCTGAGTAGATAAGTTAATCTACTTGCTATTCACCTGGCATCATTTTTTTCATTTACTTAGGGTCCTTGCTCCCTCCAGCCTCCTGTTTGTCTTAAAGGGGACATGCCTTTTCTTGGGTAACTACCTTGGCTGGGGGTAGTCTTCCAGGGGGAGGGGGAATGCTGGTATGCACAGGGAGGGGGGAATAGGGCTATGTTCAGCCTTTACCCTACATTCCACCCCTACATATGACTATTCCATCCTCACAGTCTTCATGTCACATTAATTTTCGACGTGTCCCCTAGGGTGGAGTAGTGAATTGTGCATTGCATCCAAATACCAAAAATAAAGTACAACCCACAAGTACTGGACAACAGCCCTCCTACCCCCCACCCCATTATGACTTTTTCCCAGAACCAGCCAAGTGACGAAAACCAATCTGAGAAAGGGTCACGGGCAATAGGATCAATAGCCTTAATTTTGCTATGCACAGTTTTCAGAGCAAGGGAGATCTTGTAAGAGAAATCAGAAATATATACACAACATTCTGCCTTAATAATTGCACAGGTGCCCCCCTTGGGCAGCAGTAAGCATGTCTAGAGCCATCCTATTTTGCAACACTACTTTTCTAATTTGGGAGACTTCATTATTCAACAAATGTATGGCATGAGAACAGGCATTCATGGCATTGGCAGTATGGTTGGCTAGGGCTTCCACCACCTTTTCAGTTACAATATTACCTAGTTGCAGAGAAAAATTTGCAAGGGGATAAAACCACCAGGGAGTGCATCTAACTCGATGCCTTGAAGAAAAGGCTTCCCAATTGCTAGGCAAATGAGGAAGGGTCATGAACACTCTCCCAGGAATACAGGGCCACCCCCATATACATCTTCTTGCCCAATTCTGTGGGAGGTATGGCCATCCATATGTTCCATAAGCCCAGAGGGTACCCCAAGGCACACGATGTGCTCCTGCTTGTATGGAGCAATTTTGCCATCCCCATTGCTCCGTATCTGTAAGGGTGGTAGTATTCACACATAATTCTATGGGGGGCCATCCCACTTCTCTCAAGGTTTTATCATCTGTCACATCCAACCTTTCTATGCAGAGTGGGGCTGGTGCTTTGAATTGTATTTGCACATCAGCCAGCAAGCCCATCCCACCCCACACTGACTAGGATAGGATGGGTTTTGTTAAGCTGTTCTTTGACTAATGCAAATATTTCCTTCTTAGTCTCACCATACCCGATCAAGTGCTGGGTGAGATTAGTCATTTTCTGGTTTTTCCATGCTCATAGCCACCTCCATTCAGTCTGATTTGCCAATTGCGTTGTCCATGGCAGACCCGATGTGGCAGTGTGGCAGATAGCAGGAACTCCAATCAGACCCAGAAGGCTGATCTATTATGTATTTGGGCCAGGGTTGCAGCCCACTGAACATAGGGTTCCCCATGGTCATACTAGGGATGATAAGAAAGATGTTTAACAGGTACCAAAAGCAGTAAGTCACGTTTATCTGGTAACACACAAGTGACAGTTTTATCTTGAGACAATATACTTACACTAAGGGGAGGGCTTCTGCAGCTTAGCATACCAAGATCTAACAGGGGCTGTTTTATCTATGATGGAGGGGCTCAAAACTTCCATAGGGAAATAATAATAGTCCCTTTATGTATAATCTGGTCTGTGGGGTTGTGACATCTCACAGTATTTGATCATTGCCCTACCACTGATGGGAAGATCTCTAACCCTCTTTCTGTTCCTTCATCCCAGGAGGAACAACAGGCAGCACCAGTGTGGCTTGGTTAGAATTTCCCAGGCCAATGGAGTGGACTCACTCCAGGTACTGTATCTTGAGGGGCTGGTGACAACAAGTTATTTTTGCTTCCCCACTGAGGTCTTAGTGAAGTCTCTGAAGTCTTAATTTGCATTCGTATAGCTGCCTTCCAAGGCTGCATCAATGTCTCCAGTGGGGAGGGGGTCCAGATCTCGGCCTCTCATTCAATGTCCACAGGGCTTTTGCTAATCTCCTTGTCCACCCCTGCAGGGTGTGCTGTTCCATGTTCAAGGCCTCCTTAAGCATTCCATTGTATCTTTCAGTGAGGACTGCTCCAGTTGGATCATAGGGAAGATGAATCTTCCAAGTGATGTTATGGTCACTGGCCCATTGTTGTACCCATTGTCTGGTGAAATGAGTGCCTTAATCACTCTCAATGACTTTAGGAGTCTCATAGGTGGCCATGAGCTGTGCCAGTCTTCTGATTGTTGTTCTTTGAGTGGCCCATTTGCTGGGGTAAGCATAATACCTGCACAGGTGTCTAAACAGGTTAATACGTAACAAGACCCTTCTGATAAGGGTAGTGACCCTATAATGTCTATTTGCCAATGATTCAGGGATGCGTCTACCCTATGTACCTGTCTTATCTGTTGGGGAAGCTTACATGGATGTCATTCCACGCCATCAGGACAGATCTGACAAGCAATCACAATGTCAGCATACTGTAATGGTAACCCCCAGGCTTTGCACACTTCCCATAGTGTCTTTTGCCCAGTGTGTTTCATTTTCTTGTGTAACCAGGCAACCGCATCTTTGGCAGGGGCTTCATCCAGCCATCCCACATGGGCTAGGGCATTGGCCTTGCCATTGCCCGGGCTGCCCAATGGGTTGTGGCCAGACACATGGTACACAGTCACTGATTTACATTGGCTGATAGCATATATATCTTGCCACATTTCCTGACTCCACAGGGGTGTATTCATAATCAATCATGATTTTTCTACTGGGGCAGCCACAATGTAAGACCCTTAAGAACAGCTCAACTGTCAGTACAGATGGTTACTGGGCCTTTCTCTTTGGCTATCAGCATCCATACTGCTCACAGTTCAGCCCATTGGCTACTTTTCCCTGTGCTGTCAACCATCCAGAAGGTATCTGCTGATGGTTGGTATGCAATGGCTTTCCATTGAGGGGGGTGCCCTCAACAGGAGCTTTTGGTACAGCAAGCCTCTTCTGGCACTGGTGGCACATTTTCCTTAAAGGGTAAAGGAGTCAATACAATGGGTTCAGTGGGCATATCATCTGGGTACACAAATGTGATGGGTGCCAATAACTGCTGTAGTTTGTGGCTCAGGGGACTTGTGGGTAACCTACTGTTTTGTTGTAAGTAGGCAGGCCACTTGGTCACCATGGTTGTCTGAGCACTGGAACTGCAGGGTTGTGTGGAGATGTCATGAATCCATCTAACAATTAGCAATGCAGTCCTCACTGTCACAGATGCCTGTCTGGTGATCAGTTCTGTGGCTAGCAATGCTTTATAAATAGCATTTACTTGTTCTGTGGGGCCACATTGGGCCTCTGCTACTTTCCATGTCTGGGACCAAAACCCCATGGGGAGGCATAATTTCCCCTGCTGTTACCATACTCCCAAGCATAGCCCTCCTGGGAAATATTTACATCCAATCCACAGAGCAGTATTGGATTTAAAATGCCCAATGCTTGCATATCCCCTACTGTGCTTTTGCAGAACCAAAAGCAGCTTGGCACTCAGAAGTCCAATTCTGTTGTGCTTCCTTCTTTACAAGCTTGTATGGGGGCCTCACTATTTGAGCTAAATGGGAAATAAACACCCTGCAGTATCCTAACAATCCCAGAAATTCCTGTAATTGTTTAATAGTAGTAGCCTGCACTATGCCTGAATCTTGCCTGTTACTACATAAGACGTTACTTTTATCTTACCCAACCAAATAATATTCAAGAATTTGACAGATAATCCAGATACCTGGGCCTTGTTTTGATTTGCAGACTATTCCCTCCTCTGTAGATGAGCAATAAGAGATGGTGTAGCCTCTTCCAAATTGGCAAGAGAATCAGAAGTTAACATAATGTCTTCAATCTAATGGAATAGTTTCACTGACAGAGGTGCCATCCGTTTTTCTAAGTCTTCCACTACTATTCCAATGCAGATGGTAGGGCTATGCAGGTAGCCCATTGGCAAAACCATGAATGTCCATTGGCATCCTTCCCACATGAAGACAAATTAGTCTTGACTATCCAGATGGATATCAATACTAAAGAAAGCATTCACCAAGTCTAATACAGCATGCTATGTTACCAATTGAGTTCTTAATTTACCCATAATATCAGTAATATTGGGTATAGCCACATGTAAAGGAGGAATTACTTTAGTTCCCTGTAGTACACAGGCATTCTTCAGGTGCCATTTGGTTTACGGATGGGCCACACAGGGGAGTTATATGTACTATGGGTTGGGCATATTATTTTCACCTTGGCTAATTCCAGTATAATTTCCCCAATTCCCTTGTGACCCCTTGGCAACCGAGATTGCTTAGTTGCCATTATTCACCAGGGTGGTGGCAATTACACCAAGGGGAGCTGTGCTATAACTCTCTGCACTTCTTTCACCACCTTACTTTGTAGGTGAAACTCCTCCCCATTAGTATGCAAACACAAACCCTGAAGTATATTAGCCCCAAGTATATATTCCCTGATCATGGAGATATACAGAGCATGTTCCATTGGTAGGAGCCAACCAACCTTTAAAGTTAATTTCACATTTCTCACTTTAATGGATTGTCCACTATACCCATTTATAGAAGAAATTGGCCCCTCAAATTTTTATGTATTCCCGTATATCAATGTACATTCAGATCCCATATCTAGCAAACCAATCACCCTTTGTATATTCCACAGAAACCAGTATATAGCAAACTCAACATGGGGCCCACAGTCTACAGAGACAGCTCACATTTCTGCTGTCCCTTTGCTCCACCCCTAGACTTGGGAAAAAGGAACATGAAATCTGTCTTGTCTTTCTCTTGGGGAGCATTCAGCTCCACTTGGGGTGAGCTACAGAGGCCTTCCTTAAAGGGTGACTTCATGAATTCCTTCAACTGCAGCTCTGCTTGCACTCCTCCAAGGAGTCCATCCCCTTATAAGCCCAGTCTCTGGCTGTTTTTCTGGCAGGGGCTGGAACCATTTCTCTTTGGACAGCTGTCGCCACAGTTTAAATGGTGTCAAATTCAGCTGCTTATCTAATTTTTGTGGATCGACCCCTGCCTTATGTCCACCCACAGCTGTTTTCTGGTAACTTTCACTGGTTCTTTCTAATCTTCCCTTCCCCTCTTTTCCCTTTTGGTGCTGCTTCCTTCACTTTGTGATTCCCTTTCTTTTGTTATATAATTTCAGTTTCCTCTAGATCAGCCATGGTTTGTGCTGCCCATTGAACTGATTGCACCACTAGGGGTGACAAAATGGATTACAAACATTCCATAGCAGCTGCTGAAAGCTGACTGTATAACCCTAACCCTGTCTTTCATTCCTCCAGGAAATTGCACCAAGTGTAGACCATAGAAAGGGTCTCAGTAAATAGCATGTCTCATACCTAATTCCCTGGGGAGTTCTTGCAACTCCTTTATCGTAGACCACCAAGTAGGCATGCCAGGATGCTCCTGTCATCAGGCCATGCAGCATGGCAATCTGCCGTGATCCAAGTCAACAGGGAGGCATTTTCATCCTATTGCCCTGCTCTGTAAATGCACTGCTGGAGCAAGGGATGATTGGTGTCCAGTGCCATTTTTGCCAGCTCATCTTCTGACGATAGTATGGCGTCAGTTCCCATATCCCACAAATGGAGCAGCCACCCATGAATGCTTTCTCTCCCTTTCTGCCAAAACTTAGTAGCCAGTTCTACCAGCTCTGCCAAAGTGTAAGGGCAGGTGTTTGTATGTGTATACTTTAGCAGAGGAGGTAAATCTTGGGCATTTTGCCCTTCTGGTCACTTTAGCCTGGTCTTAAGCTTCTGCATTATTATTGGTCTAGCCTGAAGACGTCCTGCTTCATCATCGATTACCTCCATTTGGAAATTCTCATCTTCCTCATCTGAGGTATCGGTCTCAGAAGTGGGCTCCCATTTTATAAGATTCACTCTGGATTTGTAACTACTGTGTGGATTTTAGCCTGTGGCAGCCACTTTTATTTTTTGCAAAACAACATGCCAAATCATGCAGCTGGTCAGTGGTTCGGTCCAACTGATGCACTATAATATCCTTGCTATCAGCCTGAGTTAAACAAGCCTCTCTTTTTAACCTTAGCTCTTCCTTTAGCCTTTGTTCTTGATTTTGTGACTCAATTTCCTTCTCAGTCATTAACCTAAGCCTCCAGAGGAGGGGTCATGCTACTGTGGCAGCAACAGCCTTGTATGCCTTTTTTCTTTTGAGCACCTCCTCTATCCTTGACTGCCTTCACCACTTTTTGCACTCCTGCTGGCATTTTGGGGGCATCCCCATACTCACACAGTTATCTCATACTCATCCCCAGCTATCTACCAAGCTGGCCACATTGAATGAGTGGCCCACCCAGGTACTACCCACTGCGACATTCCTCCTGTCCCCTCCATCTATTCTGCAGTAGTAGCTTCAAAAAGGAGTTTTTATGGAATATCCTACCACCTACACCAATTGTCATATGGGAGCCCTGAATCTGAGAGGGCACTTGTGTAGCAGTTGCCTATTCCCAAAAAATCACCTGAAGGTCCAGCAGGTGGAGGCATTGGTTTTTTAGATTTATGAGAGGTAACAAGGTGGCTGTTGGTCAGAAATCTGCATAGCCATAGAGTACATATGACAGTTATATATTTAACAGATCAAAGTAGGGGCATAAATCGTGCAGACCATCACCCAACTCAGATAACTCAGAGCACGTGGGAGATCTGGCTGAGTAGATAAGTTAATCTACTCGCTATTCTCCTGGCATCAGAATGTTTGTTCATTACTTAGGGTCCCTGCTCCCTCCAGACTCCTGTTTGTCTTAAAGGTGCCTTTCCTTGGGTAAATACCTTGGCCAGGGGTAGTCTCCCAGAGGGAGGGGAAACTCTGGTATGCACAGGGAAGGGAGAATAGGGCTATGTCCAGCATTTACCCTACAAGTAGTATGTGAAACTTGTGCTTGATACCCTTATTTCATTTATTACTGACTTTTTGGTGATTGCATGGCTGTTACAGGTAACTGGTCCAAGCTCCTCACCCTTGGGCCTCAGGGAAGGTGACCATTTGCCTACTCACTCAGGTATGTAAAGTTCACTTTGGCTGGGTAGAGGTGTCGAGTCATCTTACACAGTCGAGAAGGAAAGTCTGAGGGGGAAAGATGCAAATGACTTGAAAATCATAAGCCCTTCTTAAGGTTACATTTAATTTGATGTGTTGAAGGTTCTGTGCTTGGTGCTGAATATTCATGTTTAGTGAGGAGTCCCAGAGGCTTCACAACAGTGTCATTTTCTACAATTTCAGAGTGAGGAGAAATGTGCTTTCTGCTGATAATGTACCTGAGGACTGATGAAGGTGAACTGGACACATTTTTTTTCCCACTTAAGTTGTGACTTCAACCCTTTTTTGATAAAAACATCACCATTCAGAAAATATTAAAGGCACCATGATTTCTAGTAAACTGGTTTTTAAATGAGGGCAAAAAGGTATAAGTAACCCATTTCTTAATAAACCCTGATTAAACTCAGTATGAGGTGCATGCATTATTTCAGTGTCATTAACCTCTTGTCTCAGTTTAAATTGCCATAAATTACATGTTCACAATTGACTTTGCCATCCTCCCCCACTTCTCCATAGTGCAAAATGTCATGGGGTGAGAACAGGGTTAAAAGTAAATAGAAGCCAGAATGAAATCTTAATTCACGCAGGTTGATAGGATTCTTTATCAGTACTCATGGTTAGAATGCAAAGCCTTGCTACCTACCTTTTTACTTGCCAGCATTTTTAGTCATGCCATAGGGAAATTTCTTAATAAACATTATTCTGAGGGGTTGGCCTTGGGAGAAGCAAAGTAAACATCAGGAGAAGGTGAAATGTAGTTAGATTAGGAAAACAGAAGATGCCCTCTTACCTGAGGCAATTAGGAACAACGGGGGGTGGATTCATTGAAAAATTCATTTAGAGAAGAAATCATAAAAAAATGAAACACACGCTTAAATATTTTATTTTAGTGCAAAACATTGAAATGTATACACATGCTCTGTGACTTGTTATGGTGTTACATCCTGATTAAATCAGCATCAATTGAAAATGTTGTAGGTCGAAAATGTATTTAATACTCTGATAAACACATTGTAAAGTTGAAAAATTGTGAATTGAACCACAATAAATAAGAGACCTGCTGTATTCATTTACCAATGTCTTTAACATAATCTTAAGTTTTTCTTTGAAGAGAACTCCACTTATTGGAGTTCTATGTATTTTTTTCATGACTAAATTACACCTTCATGCTTTGTCTCTCATGTCTTATTTCCAGATTCTAATTTTTTAAAAGGATAAGAATTTTAAAATATTTGTTGTGAGAAGTGCCCTCACCCATCCAATGCCAAAGGTTGCACACAGAGACACCAGGTATAGCAAAGCGAGACTTTAATAACAGCCTTGCAAGGCCTGGATGTCTGTAAATAGGACAGGAATACCTGAAATGATTACATTGAGCAATTTATTCCCTGTGCTAAGTCCCTCCCCCAGTTCCTCATTAGCTGAGTACCACTATTGAGTGCACAATCTTCCAGAATGTCATCTAAGTTTTATTACTTCCCTATAAGGCACTTATTGTCCCCTTCCCTCTGGCAGAAAGGGGTGGGCTCAGGACGAGCCAGTGAAAAAAGGCCCACCATAAGTCCTGAGGAGGAAGAAGAACCAGGAAGTAAAAAGAACAATGTGACTAGCCACCATCTTGAGAAGTCACTCTAGGGAAAGTGTACTTTCAGGGGTTATCACACCACACGTTAGTCAAGCAACCCTTGTTAAGTTATTCTTGAAAATGAATCATTTAGGCTATTTTCCCACATTTGTGAAGCTGCCTGCTTCCACACTCCATCTAGATTTTTGTGATTCCCCCATCTCATTTACAACTAATTTGATAGCAATGTTTGATAGTGGTCACATTTAGATCATCTTTTCCAAACATTCAACTATATTTTCACAGAATAACACCTTTTCATTCTTTTTGAACTCATATTTCACTGGTTTATGTAACAGTTAATTAAATGTTTTAATTACCTTACCAAGTTCAGCTGGTAGAAACAAAGTAGGAACAAAAAACCACAATGGACTCTTGGTAAATATACAAGCTAACTGATGGATTCATAATTGGGTAGAGTGTTAGAAGGAAGTGTGATATTGAGGTATAATTAGGCATATATATTCAATCTCTGCTTCTGGTTCCTGACATACAGTTCCTAAAACCCTTGGAATCTCAAAAGTGATGTGTCTTTTTGTATGCTAATGAATTAACTGATGGTTGACAGATCCCAGGTAGCTTCAGGATGGGGGACTGTTCACCAGAAAGATCAAGGCAGGATTAGAGGGTTGGTACTTTCAGCCTCACCTTCCCAACCTTCAGTGAAGGGAGAGGGGCTGAAAGTTGAGTTGATCACCAATGGCCAATGGTTTATTCAATCATTGCTTTGTAATGTGGTCACCAATTGCCAATGATTTAATCAATCACAGCTGTGTAATGAAGCCTCCATAAAAACCCAAAAGGACTGGGTTCAGAGAGCTTCTGAACTTGTGGAAGTTCCTAGAGGGTGGCATGCTGAAGAGGGCATGTAAGCTCTGTGCCCCTTCTTGCATACTTTACCCTATGCATCTCTTCTATCTGGCTGTTCATCTGTATCCTTCATAATATCTTCTGTAAGATATTAGTTAATGTGTTTCCCTGAGTTCTGTGAGCCACTCTAGCAAATTAATAAAACCTGTCGAGGGGATCATGGGCACCCTTATTTACAGGCAGTTGTTCAGAAACATAGGTTACAACCTGAGGCTTATGCTTGGCATATGAAGTGGGGGTTATCTTATGGGACTGAGCCCTTAACCTGTGGGTGTATAGTGTCAGAACTGAAGTGAATTATAGGACACCCAGTTGGTGTCCACTGGCAAGTTGGTTGTGGTGGGGAGAAATCCCCATACACATTTTGGTGACCAGAGAGAAAGTGTGCTGTGTTTAGTGTGTGAGAGTAGCAAAGACTTAGTTTTTCCTATCTCTTATAAACACCTATAATTTTATCACAACATGGATATTAGTCAGTTTGGTGAGTGTATCAGAGGGGATGGAATGGGTCTGTTAATTTGGTGAGTAGTTTAAATGAAGGCTAAATAAGATACTTTCTAGGGGAAAGTGTTCATAGGGAAGGAATTGTATTACCCCTTATACTAATTAATAGTTTTTTTTAATTGCTGGACTTTGCCTTAATGAGTAAGTTAAAAACATAACAACACAACTTTACTGAGAAAAGTAGGCTCTCTTTCTATGTGTCTGCTCTCAGAATGAATGAGCCAATTCTATGTGAACTCTGGTTTCCAATGTAGCCACCATGAGCAGAGCGGGAAGGTGGTAGGTGGATACTTTCTTCTGTTGAAACAAGTGTGAAGGAAAGACTATAAGAAGTCTGGAACTGCTAGTACATACTTGCTTAAATTCTGCCTTGAGACCTGACTCAATTCCAAAGACATTCTTCATTGAATGTGTTATCTCACAGATATCATTGCCTTATTCCCTTATGGGGAGGAGTGTCATGGTGATAGAATTGGAAGTGCATGCTGACCTTGACCGACTGCTGTTAACATGTATCAGCACTCTCTCAATCAAAATCTCATAGCCCTTGTTTGTAATCAGATCCCATTTCCATAACCTAGCAAGGGAACCTAAAAAGTGACAGGATTGCAATAATAGATGTTTGGTGGCTTGGAGTAGCCTGTAGGTCTTCAATCATTAATGCCTTCTTTTTCCTACTAAACTAGATTGACATTAGAATTTTTAAAAACCAGTTTTAATGCATTATTGATTAATGAGGTAACAACACAGACATGCTTTTTCATGAAAAATACTCTTTGGGTGTACTTGAGTCCACAGAATTGTTGAATATGTCATCTATGGAATATCTAAAGGCTATGGCCTAATTGGAAGGTAAGATAGAAAGCAAGAGGATAAGAAATTATGTTCACATTTTAGTATATGCTGAGCAGTATGTAGCTCCTACCTTTTCTGTGTGATGAATGGCCAGGGTTTGCAAAAAGGAATATGACAAGCTGCTGTCAGTACTTGTATCACAAATGGAAATCCAAAAGCATTTCCTTTTATCCTGATTTCTGAATGTTGCTTACAATAAGAACATGAATCATAAATAGTAAAATCAAGCCATGGGTTTCTCAGGAGCTGTGGGATTGAGCTCCTCCTCATAGAAAAGGAAGATTCCATATAAACAGGGCTTGTTCTTTGTGATTAAAGCTGAGAATTCCTCATCCTGTATTCACTTCCCAACAATAAACAGGATGTAAGGAATGAAAAAAAGGGATCTGAACCCAGAAGAAATAGCTTTTTACTTATGCTATGAGCTTTGCATTTATGGTATTAGATGACATTATGGATACAGAACTGTTTTCTATTAATATGAATAAGAAAATTAGGTATTATTTTATATCTTGTTTCAAAGACTGCCTGACTCATTTTCCTCTTCACTTTCTTTTAAGTTCTAGCTCTGACTCAGCCATGAAATTTATAATTAAGAATAAAACGTGAGAAAAGCTAGCTTTGGTTCCATAGGTAGAAAACTATGATTAGAAACATTAATGCATTTATGTTATTATATTTTACATGTGGCAGTATATATCAGCTAATTATAGTGGGCATAATTATATTTCCAGTTATTTCAGCTACTGTTCCTTATGTCACAGGTATTTAAAAATGTTAAAATGTTCTTTTTTTGGTAACTATGGAGATTAATGCAAAGAAATGGGTTAAAGTTAAGAGTTCTGTTGCACTTTGCATTTGGTCTTTAGCATTGAAATGTGGTTGTGGGCACATATATAAAACAAGAAATATTCTTATTTTGGTAAACGGAAGTGGTAGTATAGCCACTAAAAATGACCTCTATAAATCTTCTCATGATACCTTCAGTGAAAAATAAAAATTGTGTCCTAAATAATTGAAGAAATATTTATAATTCATGCAGGTTAGAACACTTGAAAAGCTCAACTTGTCCTTTAAGATACCATCTCTCCTGATTGTCAGGTGCTCGCTTTTCTTTCAAATATTTTCTGTGCTTGATTTTTCAAAGACATATGCCTTGTGCAGATCTGTCTATTAATTAAAGATTCAGTAAGTAATGTACCAAAAGGTGACAATATTGCCTGTTAAATAATGACATTTCTTCCTTTCAGAGCTAAGTATTTTATATTTTCAGTTAGCCACGGTGAAGAAGAGGTTACCAGATGATGGGTAAACTCTAAGTCTAATTTCTAAAGGCTTTCAATATTCTAGAGTTAAAGCAAACAGTTTAATTTTGTACTGCCAGAAAGAATTGTTCTGCTTTTAGGGCACCTCTGTGGTTGCTAATTTGAAAGAGAGAGCAGTGATACAATACGTTAGAAACAGAGGAATGATTGATTCTCAACAGCTAACGGAAATAAAGCAGTTGTGGGCCTTGGCTCATTCATAATCTTGGGGCCAAATTTGAAAAGTGTTTAGTTCTATATGTAAATATGAGATATTCTCAAATAGGGCAAAGATGTTTTTGCATTTAGAGGTGTTATTTTTAAGATGTTGAATATTGGGAATATGCTGCATATATACTTCTGGTATATAGAAAAATCAGCTTCAAGTTTAAGGTAGCATATATAGTTTTAATATTCCATTTTTTGTTGTTGTTCTTGGCTCATCAGAATGAGAACCTCAATTGTTTTCAAGGGCTTAACAGCCAATCTTGTTCAACTTTTCCTATATCATTGATTGATTTTGGATGTTGATCAAGTTTGACCCTGATCCAAGAACTGATGCTTCAGCATTCCAGGGACTCTCGCCTAAAGTAGGATAGCACGCAAAGTTAATCACCTTTTGAATCCCATCCAGATGTGCACCATTTAATAGAATTATCAGTTTCTCCAGGCTTTTAAAATATCATTTCAATATCAAATTTACCATGATCCAGGGACTCCTAAGTCAGATTGTATGAGAAAGTTGATAGAGATATGGAATCATTGACTAAATCAGGCCATAGTTTATTGCTTCTTGCTATAGCTAGCTAGGACCAACTATAGTCAGATGAAATTATACATTATTGAGTTATGTTATTATTAATTCATATGGCTAAAATTAAAAATGGTAAGAGTATACTGAAGTGGAAGAAAGCTTTCAAACTTTGTCCCCTCCTTTATTCATTGTTAGGGAACATTTGAAGGCAAGATAGTTTTGATTGATTATGTATCTGAATATTATTTTTTTGTACTTTTTCCCCCAGCTAACTGAATTACAATACCAGTGTAAACTACGTTTTTTCAGAAATTGCATCCAATCCAAATCTACTAATAAAGACTATTGGTGTAAAAACAGAATAATGACTGATTTTTCCTTCTTGTTAAATCAAATGTAGATGTTTAGGGTTTTTGAGGTCTGGTATGGGGTACTATTTATGAGGTACTATTTAATGCTACCACATGTATGAGCTACTTGCACCTACATCCACTTATCCTACCTTCCCTTCTTTTACTATGGAAACACTATCTGTTCTCCTACCTAAGACCAACACTTCCCTAGCCCACTGGTTCCCATCTTCCTGTGCTTTTTCAAGGATATTATTCTAACAGTTCTCCTTTCTTCTGTAAACCAGTTTTCCCACTATAATTTCTGATAAGCGTAATCACACAGTGGAATATTACTCATTAAAATTTTTATTGATTGTACTTCCTCCTTTAGTTCCCATCCCATTCTTCAGCTCCTCTATAACAAAACTTCCAGAAACAGCTCTCTATATCAGCTGTGCACTGTTTCTCTCTTCCCATTCTCTCTTGACATTTTCCCTCTTATTCAATGAAAATTGTGCTGGTCAAGGTCATCAGTGACTTTCCTCTTGCTTTATATAATGCAGCTCCCAGTTCTTATCTTATTTGACCTTTCAGATCATTTGACATAGGTAGGTGCTCATGCCGTAATTTTCAACTTAGCTTTGGGGACACCACTCTTAATTCTTTTTCTACTTCATTTGGGCACTTTTTCTCAGTCCTTGCTAGTTCCTTCTTATCTTCCTAACTTCTTTGGGTTGCCTCAGGGCTAAATCCTTACACCATGCCTTTTCTTTATCCACACTCCCTTACTTTGTGAATTCATCAGATCTCATGGCTTTAGTATTTTCTAAAATATTAACAACTCCAAAATTTCTGTCTCCAACTTTGACCCCTTCTCTGAACTCCAGACTCATGTATTCAAATGCCTACCTGTCATTTCCACTTTGAGGTTTTGCAGTCTTATCAAACTTAATATCCAATGTCCTTGAACTGAACTCCAATTTCTGCCTTTCTTCCCCAACATTGCTCTTTTAAGAGTCTTCCCTATTTTAATAAATGGAAAATCCTTCCTTCTAGTTGATCAGGAAAAAAAAAAAGAAAAAAATATATAAAGAAAAAAAACTCCAAAGTAAGCAAAACAAAAAGAACAAAAACAAAAATCATAGAGCAATCCTTCATTCCTCTATTTTTCCAAAACCCCACTTCTAAGGTTTTAGGAAATCCTGCTGGTTCTACTGTCAAAATACATACAAAATTATTCTATTGCTTACCAGTTTCATCATGGCCACCATAGTTCAACCTGCCACATTTTTGTCCTTTTGTCCACATTACTGCTTTCATCATCTAACTGGTCTCCCAGCTTCCACGTTTGCTTCTCCTGTGGTCTACAGTCAACATAGCATCCAGAATAGTTATTTTTTAAACAGTTTAGATCATGCTCAGAATTCTCCAACTGGTCTCCCATTTTATTCAGACAAATATCAAAGACTTTTTGATGGTTTATGGCTTACTAAGTATAGGGTAAATGCTAGACATAGCCCTATTCCCATTCTCCATGCATACCAGAGATCCCCCTTCCCTCTGGGAAACTACCCCTGACCAAGGTAGTTACCCAACAAAAGGCACATCCCCTTTATGACAAATGGAAGACTGGAGGAAGCAGGGACCCTAAGTAAATGAATTAGTATGCTGGTGCTAAAACGGTCTAGTGCCAGGAGAGTAGTGAGTAGATTGATCAGCTAGATCTCCTGCACACTGTGAGTTAAATGATCTGAGTGAGGGTCTGCAGGTAAGCATGCAAATGATTTACACCCCTACTCTGATCTGTTCACCATAAAACTGTTGTATGTACCCCATGACGGTGTGGATATCTAGCTGGCCAGCCACCATCAGCGACTCCTGTAAGTCTAATAAACTGATGTCTCTACCTACTGAAATACTGGGTGAGTTCTTTGAAATAGGCAAACGCTATGCCAGTGCCCTCTCAGATTTGGAGCTCCCACCATACACTAAGCTTTCAAGATCAGCCCTCTGCTACTTTTTAAACCTCATTTCCTACTCCTCTCCCTATTGCTTGACTTCCCAGTCATCCTGGTTTCCTTGATGTTCCTTAAAAATCCCAGTTAAACTTCTGCTCCAAGGCCTTCCCTGGTCCTTCTTTCTGGAACACCCTTTTCCCAGATATCTCATGACTCCCTTCTTTTCTTCAGGTCATGTTCAAATGCCACATTATTTGTGGAACTTTTCCTCATTACTGGATATAAAATAATACCACCTGCTTTAAATTGGTACTACCTTGATACATTATTTCTTCATAGTAATGTTACCAGGGACAAAATTCCCGTTGGGCTTGGTACTTTTTTTTCTGTTAATGAAGAATCAGAAACCCAAATCAGCAGCAGTAGTAAAGCTTTAACGGGTATAGGAAATACAGGAAGGAAGAAACACTTCAAGAGAGAAGTGTACCATTCCCTCAAGCAGTGAATGGCTCTTCCATGCAAGTTCATAGCTCTTTTATTCTGCTAATTTTGCATATGCATTTGTAAGCTTGATTGACACCTTTGATTGACATTTGGGGTTACATAACCTCTTTTCTAATGTGCATGTGCTTGCTCATAATTCAGTCTGTTATGATGATATGTATTTATGGATTGCATATGTATAAGCATCTAATGAGCATTAGCATACTCACAGATTACCTAAGGTTTTAAAATTTTCCCTTTTGTGTATGTCTCTCCATCTGGAAAGTCCCTGGTGAGCCCTGTGGTTAGATTGTGGGGTCTTTCTTCTGTTATATTGCCCACAAAGGGGTGGGTCTGGGCAGAGTTATGGGCAAAGTCAGTTTGTCATCCTCCCCCACCTGCTCATGACTAACTACCTATCTAACAGTCCTTATCATTATTTGTCATACTATGAGGGTATGTCAAAAAGTGCCTGGAAAAATAGAATTAAAAGACAATACAAATCTTTTCATGAACTTTTTGAAGACCTCTGGTATGCATCTATTTGTGAATTGATTGTCCACCTCCTCCCACATGGAAAATATATGCTCTATGAGGGCAATGCTAATGAACATATGAACAGAATATCTACTTACTATAGACTAGTGCTTTCTAAACCTAAAGGGTTGTCACAATCAACTGAGTAGCTTGTTAAAAAGGTTTCCAGATTTTTTTGCTTAGTCACTGCAATTCCAAATGGCCAGGTGAATAGTACTTGCAGCATACAAAATGTTCAATAAATATTTGTTAAATGAATAAAGGACAGAATATGAATAATCATAGAGATTCACTCCTCACCCTTTGGGGGACAAAAGTGTGATTCATTTTCCTTTTACTAATATATTTTTTACTATGTGGGACACTTGGTAAAAGGCACTAAAGCAAGTAGAAAGGTAGATTTTGTTTCAAATTTTTTTCCTAATCGATTAAAGGTATTATTGTCATGGCTTCTAAAATTAAGACTGTTTCTATTTACGGCAATCTCACAAAGCAATGTTTCCTAATCTTGAAGCATTTGAGTTCCACCTCCAGAATTTTTACATATTATTTTCATCTAAGTTAAAATTAAGTATAATAAATAGAATGAAAATAAAAAAATAAATTCTGAGAAATTTGTGGTGTCTGGTGAAACAAAATGATTCACATAGACTCTTCTTTTATTTACTTTTCTATAGATGATTTTCTCTCACTACCTCTTAAAGTCTACTTTGGCATTAGGTATCCGGTCATATCTTTAAGATAAGCATACCACATTCATCCATTTTATAGAATTCTCCACCAAAAATCATCTCTAGACCTGCCATGAACTTGAGCCATTCTTTGAGTAACACTATCTCAAAAGAAGACAAAAAATAGGCCAGTAAAACTAAGACATAACACCTAAGGCTTAGTTTCTGCCCTCTAGAAGCTTAAAAATCTGATTATGGGGTTAGGTAATAAACCTATGGACGAAGTTAGAAAATCACCACAATCATCCAAATAGCTAATTAAAACTGCAAATTTCCAGATTTGTTTTCCTTCAGAGACTGATTTAGTAAGTCTTAAGTAGAGCATGGGAGACTGGATGTTTTAAGTTCCTCAAATGATTCTGATGGGCAGTGAGATGTTTGAACCCCTGCTGTAGACAATAAAGGTTAATGAACTAGCAGGGCTATCTTTCCCCTGGAATGAAGTTGTCAGGTGTTGAAAATGCCATGATGGGACTTTGAATAATGTATAGATCAGGTTCAGGTAGACAAGCATAAGTTGGAATGGGGGAAGAGCAAATTTATGGAGAAGTATAGTCAGACATGTAACGGTTATGGTGCTCTTTACTCTTAACACAATACACAACTAAAAGAACCTGATACCATAAGGTATTTATTATCCATTTATCAAGAAGTCTAGATGTGGGCCAGATTTTAGGATTAGCTAATTCAGCAACTTAATGATGCCATCCAAGAACAATACGTTTTCTCTCTTTTAGTGAACCACCATTCTTGGTGGTTTGACTCACTATTAGTATAGCTCCGTCATGGTTGCTAAATGGCTGCTGTACCCTCAAGCATCATGTCCTCATACAATTACGTTTATAAAATGTGTATGAGAGGAAGGTTGGGAATTTCTCTTTACACCTATTTTGATTAACAGTAAAAATTATTCCTAGAACCTCTAAGTAAAATTCCCCTCATATAACATTGAGCAGAATTGTGCCATTTGTCAAAATCTGAACTTCAAAGGTGTCTGAGCAGGTGTATAGCTGATGCTTTCAGCCTTGATGGTACAGGGCAGTCTGCCAGTGAATGAGAGAACAGGGATAATGGCTGGAGGGTGGACAACCACAAGTGTAAACAAAAACAGTGACTTTCTGGCGCAAAGTAGGAGAGGGCTGGCCATTTAGCTTAAGCAGTTAGAGTGCAGCATTCTAATACCAAGGTCATAGATTCGGATCCCCACACTGACCAGCTGCTAAAAACAAGAACAAGTAAAAAAATAAATAAATAAAATAAGAGAATGCACATGTTAAATTTAGATTCGTGAACGCTGCTCTCCCTTTCACCTTTTTTGCCAAGGCAGAGCCTTTCTCTGGCCCTCAGAAGCATGGTGGAACATTCTGGTGGGTAAAAGAATAAGTATAAGAATGTGTTTCTGAGGAGTAATTGCTTTAGTATGTACAACTATCTTCATAGGAATTTTACTGGTCTTTTTCTTTCACACCTATTGGGAAGTATTGAACATGAAAGGTTTTTGATGACATATGTAGGATCTTGTCCATGAATCCACTAAAAGTACTTAATTATTATTATTATTTATTTTTTGACGGCTGGTTGGTATGGGAATCTGAACTGTTAACCTTGCTATTAGAACATGGTGCTCTAACCAACTGAAGTAAACAGCCAGCCTATTTAATTAATTTTTAAATAAGTTTTTTACATTAGGATAGTTTTAGATTTTTAGCCAAATTGTGAAGACAATACAGAGAGCTCCCATATACCATACATACTCTCGGTTTCTCTTATTATCATCTTATAGAAGTATCAAACATTTGTCACAATACATGAATCAATACTGATAAATTATTATTAACTAAAGTTTGTGTTTTATTTAGATTTCATTTGTTTTGTCTGTGTTCTAGGATTTCACATTAGTTGTCATGTCTTCTTCGGTCCTTTTGGCTGTTAAAGTTTCTCAGACTTGCCTTGTTTTTAATGTCCTTGACAGTTTTGAGGTGTACTGGTCAGTTACTCTGTAGAACATCCTTCAACTGGGATTTGCCTGATGTTTTTACTATGATTAGACTGGAGTGATGTGTTCTTGGAAGGAAGCACAGCAGTAAAGGGTAATTCTCATCATGCCATATTGAGGGAACATTCCTGCAACACAGGTTATCACTATTGACGTTCATCTTGATCACCTGGCAGAGGTACTGTTTGCTAGATTTTTCCACTATAAATTTATTCTTTTTCCTTCTTTTCCTACTCTTCTATTTGGAAAAAAAACATTCTAGCAGACCACATTTAAGGAGTGGGGGCTTCTGCTTTATCTCCTTAAGGGAGCATTATCTACGCAAATTATTTGGAATTCTTCTAAACAGAAGATTTATCTATTCTCCCCCATTATTTATTCTCTTATTTACTAAAATCAGTGTGAACTCATGGATATGTACTTTATACATGGGGTTATAATCCATTATTACTTTATTTTGTTGCTCAAATTTTTCTAGATTGGGCCATTGGGAGATCTTTCAATTGGTTCCTGTGCTCCTTTGACACACCCCCATCATTGTGTGTGTGTGTGTGTGTGTGTGTGTGTGTGTGTGTGTGTGTGTGTGCGTGTGTGCATGTGTTAGCACTTACTTGTTTTCTGGTACCACAAGATGCTCCAGGCTCATCTTGTATCTTTCCTGTAAATGTTCTAGAATCAGCCACTTCTCCAGTGAGCTCTGATTCCTTTCACTGGAGAATGTTATTAGAAACTATGATCTGGGTACTAGGTATCATTGCTTTCAGGCTCTCTCAGCTGACAGACCAAGGAAATATATGTATGTATATACACACATATATAAATATTTCTGTGTGTAACCATCTGAATCTCTATTAAGCTAAACATGAGTTCATACTGATATCTCCATCTCTAATCAATTACACGGATCATTCTAGCTTCTTCTCCATACTTGTCTTTAACCTCCCATTGCAACAGTGAGAAACTTGGCTTCTACCATCCATCATCTATTTACTTAGGTCTTTAAATTTCAGTATACATGTATAGTAATTACAGGATTGTCATATTCGATTGTCTTTATTAAATGGAGCACAGTGCTTATTCACAGTTCCCTTTGCCTTTAGTATTACACATTCCATTCATTCTCCAAGTTACTTAACTTGGCATATTTCCCCATTCCTCTTCAATGAAGTTGTTCCATACATTCATATTATTGGATTCTTTTTTCATATATTGCATTCCATCCTGAAATTCCTGACCTCCTAAATGATTTTTTAAAATGTTTGTATGCATTAAGGTTCATATTTGGTGCTTCAAAATTTTATGGTTTTGACAAATGCACTGAGTCATGTATCTACCATTACAGTAAATATAGTAGGTGGTAGATACATGACTCAATGCATTTATTTACCATGCCAAATCCTTGGTAACCACTGATATATTTTTATATATGTATATATTTAAAAATACTAATCTTTTTTACTGTCTCTATATTTTTGCCTTCTCCAGAATGTCATATAGTTGGAATCAATCAGTATGTAGCCTTTTCAGAATGGCTTCTTTCACTTAGAAATATGCATTTAAGATCTATTCATGTCTTTTTATGGCTTGATAGCTCATTTCTTATATATTCCTCAAAAGTATTCCATGACATGGACTACAGTTTGCTTATTTATTCACCTGCTGAAGGACATCTTGGTTGCTTCTGGTTTGGGCAATTAATGAGCAAAGTTGTTATGTACATGTGTGTGCTGGTTTGGGTGTGTAGACAGAAGTTTTCACATCAGTTGGATAAATACCTAGAAGCATGTTAGCTTGATTGTGTTTTTCAGCTATGTTTAGCTTCATAGGAAACAGGCAACACAGTCTAATCCAAAGGGATTAACTATTTTGCATTCCCACCAGCAATGAAAAGAGTTTCTGTTGCTCTGTAAATGGTATTGTCAGGTTTTTAGATTTTTCCGTTTTAATAGGTATATAGTGATACTTCACTGTTATTTTAATTTTTATATTCCTAATGACAAATGATGTTGAGCATCTTTTCATATGTTTTTGTCCCATCTGTTCATCTTCGTTGGCGAGGTATATGTTCAGATCATTTGCTTTTTTAAAATTTGTGGTTTTGTTTTCTTCTTGGTGAGTTTTAATAGTTTTTTTGTATATTTTGGATATAAGTCCTTTATGGGTCTTTTTTCCACAGCAATTTAAATATTTTGTTTCACTCTCTTCTTGTGTACATGATTTCTGATGAGAGGTTTGCTATAATTCCCATTTTGTTACCTCTTTAGGCAAGGTGCTTTCCCCCTTCTGGTTTCTTCCAAGATTTTCCCCTTGTTTCTGCTTTTCTGCAATTTGAATATGACATGCCTAGGTGTGAATTTTTGTTTGTTTGTTCTGGTATTTGCACTGCTTATTATTCCCTGAGCTTCCTGGATTTATGATTTTGTATGTTATTAATTTTAGAAAGTTCTTTACTATTATTAGTTCAAATATTTTTTTTCTGCTCTGTTGTTTCTTTCTTCTCTTTCTGATATTCCAATTATGCATGTGTTATATCTTTTGTAATCATCCCTCAGTTCTTAAGTGTTCCTTTTCCTCTTTAACTTTTCTTTGCACTTCTGTTTGGGAATCTTCTGTTGACCTATATTCAAGCTCATTGATTCTTTCCTTGGTTATGCTGAGTCTATTGATGAGCCCAAAGACATTCTTGCTTTCTATTATTATGCTTTGATTTTTAGCAATATCTTTTGATTCTACTTTGGAGTTTTTATCTCTGTGCTTACATTGTCTATCTTTCCTATGGACTATTTTTTTTATAATAAGCTTTTAATATATTCATCATTATTATTTTAAATTCTCTGTCTGATAATTCCAACACCTGTGTAATAGCTCAGTCTGGTTCAGATGATTGCTTTGTCTCTTCAGACTGTATTTTATTTTTTTTAGTTTTTGGCATGGTTGTAATATTTTGCCAGATATATTGTATTGGGCAATAATAATTGACATAAATAGTCTTTTAGTGTGAGAATTTATGGAAAGTGGACAGGAGGTGGGCTGTATTTAATAATTGTTGTAGCTAGGTCTCTGTTTTTTCCTTCTCCTCTCTTGGCTTTGGGCTTCCCTAAGTAGTCCTCAGAGAGGGTGCATCTTGCAGTTCTTTCAGCTGTAATCTGTGGTTATTACACTGGAGCCCTTTTGGAGTGGTAGTATGTTATTGGGAGGGGGAGCATTCCATAATCTTCTAATTAAATTTTAGCCTTTTAATGGTCCTGTGTCTTGGGGTGTGACCTTCACAATTGTTTCTCTAGTGGTATGCCTTTTATCCTGTTCTTTATTCCTTTGCATGGGTGCAGCATTCCCAGTTTATCTCCTTGAAGTGCTGAGCTCTGTTGACTATGATTTATTTCCTGTTAGGTGAGACAGGAAAGCTCAAGGGACTTTGGCAAAGGGGCTTTTTATCTGGAGAGAAACCTTTTTCATGGAGAAGTCTCTGGGTATTTTTCACGTTAATTACTCTTTCTCTCTCCTGCTAGAGCCAAGAGGGATTTTTCTTAGATCTTCACTGTGAGCAACTGGTGAGGTTCCTGGAGATAAAGCTCATAAAGGCAACATGTTCTCTTATGACTGCAGCCCCAGGTGATTCTCACACACTAGATGCTATGGGTCATATGTGTCCCCCAAAAGTATATGTATTGGAAACTTGATTTCTACTGTAATAGTGTTAAGAGGGTGCGAGATCCAACTGTGGTATTTGAAAGGTGGGGCCTTTGAGAGGTGATGGATTGTGAGGACTGTGCTCTCGTGAATGCATCAATTCATTTATGAAGTAATGAGATATCATGGGCATGGTTCTGATGGCTTTATGAGGAGATCAAATGAAAAGATTGGCTCTCTTGCTCATGCCATATCCTCACCATGTGACACCCTGAATAGCTGTACAGTCACCACCAAGAAGGCCTTCATCAGATGTGTTCCCTGGACTATGGTCTTTTCAGCCTCCAAACTATAGGAAATATATTTTGTTTATTTATAGATTACCTAGCTTCAGGTATTCTATTATAAGCAACAGAAATGGATTAAAACAGTAGATCACACTTGGCCTCCAGAAATTTGTCAAAATTAACATTTGTAGTGGGTTGAATTGTATTCCCAAAAAGTTATGTTTAAGGCTTTGAGGAGCACAGCTGCTGGCCAAAAACTTATGTGTAATATTTTAGGCCCAACCATTATAGTGCTCAACAAATTATATTTTATTATAGATATTTCCTCACTCAAAAATAAATGTCCTTAGCATCTGGTAGAGTTTGGATGTGTTGTCCCTGCCAAAATTCATGTGGAAATCTGATCTGCAATGTAGCAGTGTTGGAAGCTGACTTATGGGGGTGGATCCCTCATGAATGGATTATTGCTCTCTCTGGGGGAGGGGAGATTAATGAGTAAGTTCTCTATTAGTTCCCACAAGAGCTGGTTGTTTAAAAGACCCTGGCACCTCCTCTCTTTCTCTTGCTTTCTCTTGCCATGTGATCTGCTTGTACCCACCGGCTGCCTGCCACTTTACACCATGAGTAGAAGCAGCGTGAAGCCCACACCAGATGCAGCAGTCCCAGAATCATAAGCCAAATAAACCTCTGTTCTTTATAAATTACCCAGTCTCAGGTATTCTGTTACAGCAACACAAAATGGACTAATACAGCATCTATGATTTTGGTGCTCATATCTCAATTATAAATGCACATTTTTTTTAACTTGTTTCACATTGTTTCTCACTTTAGAATGTTATTTTCATAAGTGAAAAAATGTCTTCCTATTGTTCAACACTGTACTTATTTATTAGTCAAATAATTTTGAGTGTTTACTAAGTGGTAGGCATTAGTCAAGGAATTGTGGATGTAAGTAACAAGAAAAATGTGTTCCCAGTCCTCTTTCAGACTAGCAAGGTAAACAAATAATATACACACAAACATACACAATAAATGATTTTATAAGTAGTAATAAGCACAATGAAAGAGATAAACAGGATGTTGGGAACTAAGAATAACTACATTTCAGGGGCTAGTCAGCATAGAATTCTCTCTGGAGGTGACATTTAGCTGAACTCTGAAGGATAGGAAGGAAAGAGACACTAGAGGATAATAGAATGGTGATCCGGCTTTCCAGATGAAGAGATCTTATGTATGGCATAAAGGTAGAGAGGAGTCTGAAATTTTTCACACTGTCAACTCCCAAGTCAAGAATTATACCCCATGTCTTTGTGTTCATAAATACACACAGCAGCAAATAGTAGAAGACAGAGCTCAAGGAAAGGCAGAGGGCTTTATGAGTAGGTTGGCATTTGGTAGTTGCCTAGTAACTGTTAAACACCATATTAAATGCATGCTATTTCATTTAATTTCACAACAGCCTTGAAAGATATTATTACTTTTATGTAGAAGATGAAGCTGAGCCTCAGAAAAGACAGGTTTCTAATCCAAGGCTATAGAACTAATAAGTGAGATACAAGAATTGAACCCAGAGGTATATGATACCAAATGTCTTGCCTTATTCGTGATACCATATTGCTTCCTAATAATAAATGACCATTGGGTAAGTTAGTAAATTAAGGCTGGAAAACCCCATGAATATGAACCTTTAAAACACCATTATACTACTGTGGATTTAGTATTTTATCTTAAATATCCTTGATTAGATATTTTAAATTATGTAAATTTTATGTAAGTATATTTTTCTATCTTGATTTTGCAATATCTGCTTATTGCTATGACAACTATTCATAGTGACCTGGAGATTACCATGCCCAGTATAGTCAGAGCTCAGGTTTTCAATGCAGATATTTATATTTTAGAAGTAGGGGTGAAAAATGTCAACCTGTGAACAACCATTAAGCAGTAGGATTTATAATCTAACCCAATATAAGAATCTGTATCTTTCAAATGAACAAAATAAAGTGAGTTTTGATTTAGGAAAAGTTTGGTGACATTTTATGCTCAACGGGTTCTAAAATATAAGACCCTTTTCACTTAGAGCCATTGCAACTGATAGCCTTCTATTCACCAGCATGGAAAAATATATTTCATATTAAGTGATGGCAGAAGCATCTGTTTGGTCATTTTGACTGTACATCAACTTCATTTCACTTATGCAAATGATGCAGGCTCTTAAAAAAAGAGCTCCTTGGTATAACTGTGCATTAAGTGTTGTGAAATATTGTATTCTCCTAGACCTTGCTTTAACTGGTGAGTAAGCTTTGAGCACAATTTGTGGCCAAAGGGCCAAAGACTTGGATTATCTGATCTCTTTAGGGGATCCTTTCAAAAAGGATAGAGTGATTAGGTGCATTAAATGCTGTTAATAAGTTCACAAAAATAAGAACTGAGAATTGATCATTGGATTTGGCAAGATGGAGATAATTTATTACCTTGACAAACATGGTTTATTATGCAGGAAACAAAAAACCTAATTAGAATGGGGGAAAAATGGGGTACAGAAAGAATGGAAAAATAATTTTGAGCAGGCTTGTCATGAAGAGTATTAGAAAAATGGATCATAAGTAGAAGGTTATATGGGTCCAGGAGATGATAGTGTTACTACTTATTTATATGCTGATAAAAATCATTCAGTAGGTGAATCATGAAGATGGGAAGTGAATGATTGAGTTTTGAGGATTTTTTCCTATTTTAATATTTCTATGCTTGTAGGTAGAGATCTTGAAATCCAGGAGGTTAGGTCAGTTATCCAAATCACATGACTAGCTGATAGGTTAAACTTTTTGATTCCTACTACAGAACTTCTCTTACCTCCTACATTGTTTGCTAGGTTATGAGGTAAAGAATGTAGAGTTCACCATTATCTATGTTCACTCTGTCTTTAAGGGCAAAAATGAGAACATTTTTAGATAACAATAACAAAACAATAACAATAACAAAACATTGAATATCTGAATTTTTTGAAATAGACACTAAGTTTTGTAGACACACACAGAGAGAATCGTAATGACTGAGTCATTCTTGAAAAGTTTTTTGGGTAAAAAGAAAATATAAGAGATGGACATTCAAGAATGATCTGGTAACTTCACAAGACAATAAAATGGGCAAACTGATTAGAACCAATGACAAGGGGTGGGTTGCAACTGAAAATGAGGTTCGTAGATAAGGTGATTCTAGGCTGTTATTAAAAGACACCAGGTCCTGGCAGAAGTTTTAGCCTATTGTAGTAGGAAATGGAGAGCTACTAAAGATTTCTGAGGGAAGAAGTTGGGTAACAACACACTAAAAAGGGTGCAAGAGTCCCTAAAATCTGAAGGTACAGCACAGTGGGCTACGAGATGATAGCAACGGTTGTTAGTGAAGGAAGAAAAGATCACAGGAGATTTTCAATTCGGTTTGAATTTATGAGCCAAATATACAAGAAATGGTCAAGAGACAGAATCACAAGTGTGGAGCTTGGATAAATGAGGTGAATTAAAATCGAATTTTATGAGGCCAATGCATGAAGGTTAGTGTTCAATCTATAGTGATATAGTACAAGAGTTTTCTAGGAGAATGAAAGAGCAGGAGCTCATGACAGAGTTTTTAAGTATATTCACACTCTATTTTCTCTGAGCTTCCATTTATCCTACTGTGAACTGTGGTTACCCACCCCACACACCATACTCAACAGTGGTTGTGAGGTTCTCATGAAGTGAGGATGTGAACATTCTTTGAAAAAGCGTGGTGGTGTTTCAGATATAGCGTGAAATTGTAATGACAAATGATATAAATGTGATCAAATAAGATAGCATTTCAAATTATTTAAAAAATAATGAGACTGAGAAAAGGTAAAATTATGTATCAGTAAGAGTGGCTTTCATATATTTAATTGAGACTGACACTTAGATACTCTACATATGAGTCCCATACTTTTCATTTCAAACTTGAGTTTGAAAATGTAAAATAACTACAAAAGAAAAACATTTTTTAAAAAAATTCAAATTCAGGGAAAGCAAGTTTTGTAACTGTTGCTTTAAAGAAGCAGCTGGTAACGTAAGTCAGGACAATTTACAGCTATTATCACCTCTTAAAGATACTGAGAAAATTGAATTGCTGACTAATGTAGTTGAGGGTGAAGGTCACCTTTCAGAAACTCAGTGTCTGCAGTATGATCCTACTTTAAAAATCAATTTTGCAAAGTTGCATTTGGAAAAGAGCTTTCCTCTTACAAGTTACATTTTATTTTAAGACAACATTAAATTTACCTGTGGGTATATATATATTTATATACATAAATCTACATGGTACACGTTTATATAATGGAAGAAAAACCCATCCTCCTCTCTCCATACTCTTCTGCCTATAAAAAACAGTTGTGAGGAAGGGGTTAGGGGTGAGAAGAAATTTGGGTGAAGGTAAAAGGAAATGCAAAACAAAAAAAAAGATAATTTTAAAGATTTTTTCCAAGTCATTTTGTACCTTTGGGTGGTGATGTGCAGCAGATGTCTGTGCTGCTTGTACGTGTGCTGTTATCTGCTAATTTCTCATGCAAAGATAGACCCTGAGTTGGCGTGAACAAGAATGTATATAGGAGAAGTGAAACTGCTTTGCATTATAATGTATAATGCTATTTGCAATGTGGGAAAGGGAAAGTTTTATAGATTAATTTACATTCAAGAAATATTATTTTTCCTCAGGAGCATGCTTGCATGTATGTGTGTGTTATGTACTTATATTGTGTTCTGAGAGTTGAAGGTATGAAAGGGCATATCTTTACCATATGGTGCTGATGACCCTTCAAAATACAGAGGGCTTGGCATGTAATAGGGGCACAATAAATACTGCATAATGTAGTGTTTTGCTGGAGCCTTCTCTGTGTCTTTTTTCTAGAATGAATAATCAAATCAGAAAATGTACTGGAACGCTTAATTGTATCTCACTGTGAGCCCTGGAAAGGGGAAGGCAATGGATCCTATGACATGATTGAACATTTCTTCCAAATGAGATAGCGTTTGTACTTTGAAGGGTTATCGAAGGGACTCACTTTTGAGGGTGGAGAGAAGAAGGACTTTCAGAGCAACAAAACTAGAGACTATGACTATGTGTCATCATTTAAGCGAGCCTCTGTAAATAGTTAACTTTTAATTTAAAATACTTTCCCTTAGACTTTGAGAAAAATGTATTGAGTATACAGTTCTAAATTTCTTTTTCTTTACTGTAATTTACTTTAGTTGCCTCTAGAAACTCAGAAAAATTTGATGAAAAGACCCTGTCTTGTGTTAAAATTGTTAGATGTGCGTATGTGCGGTGGCGGGGATATAGAGATAGCCCATTTGCCATCTAACATGATTAATTCTACTGCTATTTTCTTGGCTTTTATGTTTTTGATATGAAATGCAGCTCATCAGTTATGAAAAGAAAATCATAAACAAAGTTGTTCACTGACACATCAGACATTGACTTTGCTAAGACCCTTTGTGTATTAAGATTTCAGCTTTGACATTGATATTTTAGAGACATAAAAACATTCAATATCCAGTAAAAAGCCACCAAATCCATGGAACCATTTGGCTGCTTGATGGTTAATTTTATGCATCAGATTGATTGGCCACAGGATGTCTGGATATTTGGTCAAACACTATCCTGGGTGTTTCTGTGAGGATAATTTTGTATGACATTAACACTTAAATTGGTATGAGTTAAGCAGATTGCCCTCCCTCATATGGATGAGTCTCATCCAATTAGATGAAGGCCCGAATAGAGCAAAAAGGCTGACCCTCCCCTGAGTAAGAGAGAATTTTCCAGCCCACCAGCCAACAAACTGAGACCTCAGCTCTCCTGGTTCTCAAGTCTTTGACTCTGACTGGAACTACACCATTGAGTTTTCTGAGTCTTCAGATTGCCAACCCACCCTGCAGACCTTGGGACTTGCCAGCCTCCATAATCACATGAGTCAATTCCTTTTAGCAAATCAGTCTCTCTCTCTCTCTTACCCCTGACTAATACAGCTTCCATCTTTAGTTGATCTTGATGGGTTCATACTTGGTTTCATTAGTGAGTTCTCCCAAAATACGGTATTTATTGTTGCCAGACAGTATGCCAGCTCCTGAACATTCACTAGACAGCACTATAAACATTGCCACACTTCTATCTAAGCTCACATTCTAGTTAGGAAGAGATTGGCAATACACAAAAAATGTACAAATAATCTTATATTTACAGTGTAGAAGAAAGAGAAGGAAACAACTCAGGCACACTTCACCTGGTCAGAGACATGGAGACACTTCCCAGAGACAGTGGCACTTAAGTTAGGTCTTGAGAGATTAGTAGGTGTTACCCTATGAAGGTATTTGAGGTTGGATGGAAAAAGAGTGTCTGCCAAGGCACTGCACTCAGATGGAACTTTGCATGTTCAAGGCACTGGGATGTTTGGAATGTAAGCAGAGAGAGGAAAAGTAGTAATTGAAAGGGATTAGATTGTGCTAGGCCTTTAGGCTTCATTAAGAACTTGAGATTAGATTCTAAGAGAAAAGGTAAACCATGTCAAGTCTTTACTCAGGAGTTTGACATGATTAAATACTTCTTTGAAAGAAAAAGAAATCACATTGACTGCAATTATGGGTATGGATGCTGGGAGGACAAAGACAGTTGTCTAAGTCCATTTGGGGTGGTAGAGAAGAGTTGTCCAGAAGAGATAGGATGGTTGCTTTGACTAGAACGTTGTCAGCAAAAATAGAAGGAAGTAGATAGTGGCATCATTTACTGAGATGGAGAAAACTAAAGTGGAAGAGGTAGATGATCAAGCGCTCTGTGTTAGATGTGATACCGTGACATGGCTGAGCTATTCACACTGAAATGTTAAGTAGGCAGGTGGATTTCAGAAGATAAAAATGTGGGAGTCATCGGAATATATTATTTAAAGTCAGGTGACTGGATGAGGTTCCTAAGGGCAAGGGGGCTGTAGATGGAAAAGAAAAGACGGCCCAGGGCTGAAACCAAGAGACTTTCAACATTGTCAGTCTAAGAATGCTAGAACATATTTTGTTTCACTTTATTTATTTTTTTAATTAAAAAAATTTAATACTATTCTTATTTTTTATTGAAACATAATTGATTGTACATATCTGTGGGGTACAGCATTGAATATCAACACCTGTGTGCAATATGTGATGTAGCATTTAAACAGGAGCACTTACTCTGTCAAGGGAAGAGCTTTTCCAGACTTGTACCTTGGTATGATTTGCAATGGTTAATTAGAACCCTTACCCAAAGTGCCCTTCACCTGGAAGTTCCTTCTCTTCCTCCTTATTGCAAACTTACCTTACGCCCTCCTTTCTGTTCCTAGGTCAGGATAAACCTTTCTTCATTACTCTCCAGGCAGGTGTTAGGTTACCTGACTTTAGTCAGCCTCTCCTCACTGGTAATTAGCACACATCTCAATGTTTGCTGAATTTTATCTAGGCCAGGTGAGCATCTGAGGCATCTTCAGGATAAGTGGGAGGTGTTCAAAGCTCCTCACGTGGATTTAGTTTAGTTTGCTGGTTATTGGTCCTGGAGATGAGTTAGGATTCTAGAGGAAAAAAATACTACTTCTTCAGGACACACACGTCTACAGCAGTCTATGAAATATCCATGAACGTAACTTTAAAAGTGGTTCAGTGCATTCTCACACACTGGCAAATTACATTTTCAAGGGGAAGAAAAAGTTAAGGCTGTTTCTTACCACAATCAGAGTCCTCTTATCAAGGGGGAACCAATTTTAAAATACAAGGATTTTAGATATAGTAACCCTTAGAAATTTTTTTATATCAAACCTTTCTGTTCCTCACCCTCCTGGCTTTGAAGATAACCTTCAGAATGCAAATTGATTCAGCAAATGTTGGAGCCCAGAATCAAAAGGTCTGATGCAATATCTCAAAAAATGTTGCAGCCTTTTTCTTCTATACTGATTGCTAAGAACACTGTCAGTACTGAAAATGAAGTAGCGGTCAGGTTTTTTTAGACATTAACTCAGTACTTGCCTTGAGAGTTTAAACTTCTCTATTGGTTCAAAAGCACTGCACAGCCTGTTTTACTGTGAACAGCTGCCTCTTTTATTCTTACATTTGATGGAAAGTTTCAGAGAGCAATGCGTCTTACATACTTCAAATATACAATGCAGAATGAAGAGCTTCATAGTTCTGCATCCTAGAGGGAATAATTGGCTTCTAGCTATTTTTAGGTTCAGTTCCATTTACAAGAAATCGTTTTGCACCTAGTAAGTACCAAGACCTGGATTAAGCATGAAAATAAATGACAAAATAACTGTCCTCAAGGAGCTAACTGTTCAATGAGGGTGGGCAGGACAGACATGTAAAAATAATTACCATATGGTATAATAAACGTAGTATATGTAAGCTCAGAAGTAGTTATGACCCTGTGGATGTATTTTTTTTTTTTAAATAATGATTCTTTCTCAAAAATGGCTACCATTGACTGTTTATTTTGTGTTGGGTACTATCCGAAGTGTTTTACACTTTACCTCAGTTAATCCACACAGTCACCTGTGAGGTAGGTATAAATTACATAGATGAGGAAACAGGCTGAGTTAAGTAACTTGTCCTGAATCCTACAGTTGGTAAGTGGAGAAGGAGAAATTTAACCTCTCCTCTACCAACTTTAAAACCCGTGCCTTCACTACTTTGCAAAATTGCTTCCCTAGCAAGGTGAATGCCCATATGGGATCTGGGAGATGTAAATTTCAGAATGACAATCCCAGGAATCTCAAGGAACTAGAGATAATAAATTTTCTGAGAGATTCTTAGAATTTCTTTTCCCTTTTTCTTCCTGCACTAGAGATTTAATAATAACAAGCTTAATATGACCACAACTAATGACCACAAACTGACAGTTAAGACAGATTTCAAGATTTAAATGAAGTGTTAGTTCATCACAGCCTATTGATAGTAGGAGTGTATATATGTTTATATGCACACATCCACATGTATACACACACATACACATATACGTATATGTTACACACATGTATATTCACATATATAGTAGTAAAACATAGAAAACATTTGGCAGATTTTCTACTGCTAAGTGGTCTAAATGTTGCTTTATTAATGAATCAAATCAGTGTTTTCCATTTTTTTCTGGAAGGAGCTGTCGTAAATAGCATTTGGCTTTTCTTGGTAGTTGGTTAATTTTAAATGGAATGTTGAAAAGGAGCATATACTAGAATCACACATTTCTGTGTGGTTGATTCAATTTACTCTAATCTATTGGGAAAATGTTTTTATTTCCCTTTCTTTACTATTAAGAGAGTTAGAGCAAAAGGTAAAGACAGCTAAAACAATTTTAAAACCCTATTTTTACTGTTAGTGAATCTTTAGAAGTTGAAACTGTAATATATGCTGGATTACTATAAATAACATATTTATTTAAATAGATATTCTCTACTTCTTTGGTATTAATTTCAAAATAAATTTCAAAGATATATCAGTATAACTATATTTTAACATTAGAGATCTTACATTTGGTGGGAGTTAAATGTTACTTTGTTTTTAACCTTTTGCCTTGAAACTCTTTTTTTCTTTGTTATTTTTTTATATTTACTTTTAACTTCTCAGTATACAATGTAGTTGATTTTCATGTCCCTTTACCAATTCCTCCTTTTCCTCCCTCCCTCTCCCTACTTAGTTATTTATTATTCATTAAAACTTCAAATTCTACTAATTATAACCATCACTTACCTAGTTTGTAAAATAAACCATTTTTAGTAATTTTGCTTGCAAATGAATGAACTTCTTATATTGGTACATAAATCATCTCATTCTTTACCATTTTCATTAAATGAGAATTTTGGTTTTGGTCTGACAAATAGAATGGAATTCTCATTAGTAGGGTCTTACTCTCTTATTTAATTCTATTTGTGTTACTCTCTTCTATTTGGGGTAAAATACAGAATTGTATCAGATTGTGTTAAAGATGTCAATAATTTCCTCTTTGCCTCCACACCACCTTTGGGGGAACTGCCCTGCTCCTAGTGCCAGAAAGAGAAGTGCTTTGATCTATGTTACCTTCACCCTCAACCTCTCTGATTCTATTCCTGCTTCAGACAGCTCATCTGGGGAACCAGGAGTAGATTCCTGACCTTCACTCGCCAGTAAGATCTGGCCTGGAGAACTGAGATTTTTGTGGACAGCTGAGAGAGAAGTCCTTGAACATTCTGGTGTTGAGTTGCTGTCTCTGCATGGTCTAGATGAGGCTATATTGTAAACTACAGAGTAAATTACTTAAGTGAGAAGCTGATTTGAAGACTGAAAGAGACACACAAATGCATAAAGACACAGAATATAAAAGACGTTCTCCTCTCTACCCTATATGTAGTCCGTGCCCCAACACCCTCACATACATACAGTAGCTGCTTTTTGGTTTTTGGAGGCCTTGCTGTAATTCTTAGAGTAATATTGGTTGAGAATACAATAAAACCAATTTTTGCTTGAACTACATTGAGTTGTTTTTTGTGCTTTGCAATCAAGTGGGCTCTTTTAAAGACAGACAAAAATGATTATTTATCTTTGGTCTTGAATAAGAGTAGATGATGTATCAACCAAGGAGTGTTTGGTATTATGTAAAGCTAATAAACTCTGTGCAGTGAATATATGTTGTTTTCCCCTGTCCAGAACCTAATTTCCTTCTAATAATTGTTTTTGTTTTTTTGGTAATTGCACTTTGATTTTCTTTTGGGCGAGTACCTCTTCTCAGTTTTTAACCCACATAAGTTGGATAGAGTCAACCCCTATTTCCAGACTTGTTCAGAGATGGCTAAATTAGTCATTAGATACCTGGCACTCAATTCCAGGAATGTGCAAGAATGTACAATTGGGAAAGAGAAGCCAAGGAGAACGTAAGCCTGGAGGTGCCGAGAGCTTCCACATAGAAAGAACACATCAAATGATGAGGCCAACACAGAGAAAAGCTATGCAAGCCATAGAAGGATCTTGACCTCTGAAAGCATTGTTTGATCCCCTGGGTTCAGCTGTTTCAGAAAGAAGAATTATTCATTGAATTTTTCAGATTTTGAAGATAACCCTTCTCCCTCTCCCCCAGGCAATTTGAGTTGTTTCTGTCACATGCAAACCATAATGTTGACCAAAGTACTGGGTGTAAATTCATAGGAAACAGAAGACCTGAAACTTTCCCATAAATAATTTACTATATAATAGGATAAAGAAGATTAACAGGCATGTAATCATTAGAAAACAGTATAAAATATATTATTAATGTCAGACTCTGAAATAGTCTAAAAATAGACAGTGTAGAAAAATGGCAGTAGACAGTGTAGAATCTTTACTCAATATGTAGAACCTCTATTCAAACTTGAGTCAACTATTGATATTTAAAAGTGCTGCCCCATCTTCACAGTGAACAGATATGGAGACAAAGTACCTGGAATGTGACAAGTAAGCACTTGTATTTTGCATCAGACAAATATCATAAGAAAATATAAAGCAAAATCATAAGAAAATCATTTGCATTTTGCACTAGATAAAATAAATATAAGAAATAATTAAAAAGCAAGCCAACACTTACAACAATAGCAAAAAGATTGACACAAAGGAAAAACGAAGAAGACAAAAAGCAGAGAGAAAAAATATTTTTACAACTGGTTATGTTAAGATTTTCTTTGATTCTTAATTGCCACTTGAAATTCTCTTATCTATGTTATTGTCTACTGTCTCTAATAACTTAAAAACTAAGTAAATTTAAAACCTCCCTAATGTCAACTTACTTCATCTATTCTTATGTGCACAGGTGGGCTGGTGCAGCAGTTATGCGAAACAGAAAAGAAACAATTCTCACTGAGCCTAGGGATTCCTAAGAGGTCCATGAAGACACGTCAGGCTTATCTGATTCTCCAGACATTGTCTGTCAAATTTTGTGTGACTGTTCATTTTTTTGTCCCAAGAGAATATATAACTTTTATCATTTCCTCAAAGGGATCTATGACCCAGAAAAATGTTGTAATTTCCTGCCAATTTAAGGCTATTTATAGTAAACAATTTATCTTAGCTACATTCAGCATATGCTATCATATTAAATTATTGGCCTTTTCAACTAAAGTATGGGCAATGCTTTTGTCCTAAATAAACCTGAGAATTTAATACATTTTTCCTATGTAAAATACACTCATGCAGGCCTCAACATATTCTTATGCAGGTTCAAGTCAAATAGTGTTTCAGAATATTTAGCTTAAAATTTTATAGCAATTATTATTTGTATCAAAATGACATTTTGTCCATTCATATTTATTTCTGCCCCTTTAACAGCCTTTCTTCATTTTCAAGGAACATGGTTTCATAGAGCTCCTGACTCTCACATCTCAGCTTTTTCACTGATTCGCCTAACCTTTTCAGACAATTAAAGATCTATCATTTTTTTAAATTTCCAGTTTGAAAAATCCCAGGGAAAATACCTGGCAGTTGTGCTCGCTTCGGCAGCACATATACTGAAAATACCTGGCAGTTGGCCTCACTTACCACTCCTGTTTCCCTGTGGCCAAGGGAGTAGACAGTATGGTTAGCAGACCCAATTAGAACGTGTTTGGAGTGAGGAATGGAGATAAAAGACCGCCCCTTTCTGAAGAGTCTATTATTCCCAGGAGATATGAGGGATGATGGGAATCTAAAAAATAAATATTGGCTAGAGAAGTGCATTCTAGGAAGTAACGCAAAATATGGTGCAAATATCTGAAATAGCATGAAAATGTGATAGAACAAGTCTAACAGTAGGGTTCACTCTGGGATATAAGAAATATAGGTTATAGACGTAGGCAAGGGCCAAATTGGGAGGACTGTGTATATTGTGATAAGGGATATTTTTAAGTATTGCCATGGAGTCATAGGATGGAGGGGGACTTGTTAAAAATGCAGATTCACAAACTCAATAATAGAAACAAAGAATCCAAATCACTGGGGCCTGAGAATCTGCATTTTTTAAAAAACCACCTCAGGTGATGCTTATGTCCACTAAAGACAAAGAGTCACTGCTAAGAGAACAGAAAACCTGTGAAGAAACAGAACAGCACAAACTAAAATATCTCCTAATATGGCTACAGAGCCTGGATTAATTAGGTTTCATGCTGTATGGCAGGTGTGTGTTTGGGGCCTGAGAGGGCATCTCCTGTGTGTACATCTCAGTGATTTTGTTCCAGTTAAACATCATCGAGTGGCATAGAGTTTCAAACATGAAAAAGATGATAAAGTATTCCTATTTTAACCTACTCAAAGGAAAACCCTAGAAAATCCTAGGTCTTTATAAGCATGAAAAATTCTATCTTTCAAAGAAGACACAGAGACTCTGAATGACACATAAGCGAAGGGGGCTGTACCTGGAGAGAACTAAATAAAGAGATACTGTTAAATCAGCATATTGCCTTTAGTGAGAAAAATTTGTGTTAAATAATTATCCAGTTTGTCTAGGTGTTCTCGCTATATTCATTAGTTAATTTTACCTCACAGCACCTATTAAATTAGGAAAAGGTTTTTGCTACATTGGTTCTTGCCTACCAATGCAGAAATGGATAAGGCTCAAAAAGTAGGGCCAAGAATTGCATCAGGCTCTTTGGAAATTAGCTTTGTTATTCTCTGATGGACTTGGGGACGGTATCTTGGCAAAGTGCCCTCTCTTCCAATCTAGTCAAAGTGGTATTCCTTGCCACCAGGGATCCAGCAGCAGAATATTTCACATGAGAGTAGTACACACACACACACACGCACACGCACACGCACACGCACACGCACACGCACACGCACACGCACACACACACACTGCACCCTCTTAACGTTTGCTAGAATAAGCGTATATGATTTAATGGTTATGTAGTTAAAGCTTGACCCATGGAAGCCCTAATTAGAAGTGTGGCTTCTTTAATGTGGGGTAGGATAGTCAGTTGAATATTTTCAATTTAATTAATATTTTCATTAAAGTTATTTTCATTTTTTATTTTTTCAGCACCAAAAGACTCATAAGGTTCTATAAAGCCATTGGAAGAACATCTTTCCCCAGGTTCTTCTGCCTATTTCCTGCCTTCCAGAGGTAACCATTTTTAATAGTCTTCTGTAGAAAGCACTTCCATATTGTGGAATAACAACTTATGATACTACTTATTGATTTTTCAGGTTTTTTTTTTCTTTTTATTTTTTTGGCCGTAGTCTCAGTCTTTAATTGCTGCAGGGCCTCATGTACATACTGACACCTGGGCTTCAGATCTCGTTGAAAGTTGCAATGTCCACACTCTGCACATGCACCTCAAACGTGGTAATAAGATCTCCTCTTCCAGCAGGTTGGTCCCCATCTTGTCGTCCTTCACCACACACTGGATCTGCAGCTTTCGGCTGCCATAACCCACCAGCACCATCTTGGAGGCCCCCCCTAGAACAGCCCCTCCAGCTGGACGGAGCACACGCGGGCCGCCAGGCGGGTCATGTCTGTCTCATTATCCCACGGTTTGACATTCAGGAGGACGGAGGACTTGGCCACCAGCGCAGGCTTCTCGACCTTCTCCTCATACTGCTGCAGCCTCTTCCTCCTGCAGCCGTGCTGCCTTCCTGTCCTCCTCCTCATTGTCACTGCCAAACAGGTTGATGTCATTGTCCTCGTCGTCCTCTGCTGGTGTGGCCGCCTTCTTGGTGGGGGCTCCACTTGGTGCATGGGAGACAGGTGGAGGGTCTGCCGGGCCATGGCACACAGCCAACAGGCTCAGCCGGGCCCCCGGCTTGGGGACGGCCTGCTGCACATCCGCACCACGCCTCGCAGGGTCTGGATTTCCACTTCCAGGCTGGCGATCCGGACGACAAGCTCCCGCTGGAGGCCCCGGGGCCTGAGCTTCCAGCCAGGGATTCCTGGATGTTCTGGCTGTCGCCGTGTCGCGGAGGATCACGCTGGTGCCATTCTCCTGGCGGGAGGAGCCAGCCACAGGCCCGTTCGTCCGCTCGTACAATTTCCTTTCTGCGTCATCATTTTTGAACTTGTCGAACCAGATCTTCTTCTATAGTAGCAAGTATGTAGCCATTTCTACCCCAGCCAAGGACCCGGGGACCGCGCAGGAGGGAGAGGCAGGCGCGGGACTGCTGAGGAAAGGAAGTGGTTTTTCAGTTTTAAGCAGCATCTATTCACTTTTGCACCATGGAGGAAATTTACCTCTTCATCACCCCTCCCCTCATGGGCATGCGTAGAAACATAACCTCCCATTCAACTAACATGGTTTTATCATTATTTTAAGTAGATATTCAGCCTTTACATTTATTATGATCATGTAAATTCTAGTCAAAGTAAAGCTGTGCAGTATATTCTGACCACTATTCCTCTGTTGCATAACTTCCTTTTCCCTTTAATTATTCATTGTTTTTTCTAAAATTTATATATGTGTGTGTGTGTATTTTAATCAATTCTGTATTTGTTTGTCTTCTTTCAACTTTTACAAATACTTTACCTTCTTGGTAATATCTCAGAATCTCTCTGATCTTCTGCAATCTGTTCAGCTGTCAGTCTGGAATTTCTCTTCATTATATTCTTGGGGAGCTCCTTCGTCTCTTACTTGGTTTGGCTGCTCTATTTCCTGGATCCTATGACTTTTTATTTTGGTGGAATATCTCCTGTAGTAAGTATTTTTGAGAAATGGCATGTAGGATATTTTTGGAGACCTTGCATGTCTGAAAATGTCTTCAGTCTACCAATACACTTGGTTGACAATTTGATTGAAAATAGAATGCTAGGCTGTAAATGGAGAGAAAAGGGAAACCTCGTACAGTGTTGGTGGGAGTGCAAATTGGTACAGCCTTTGTGGAAAATGGTATGGATTTTCCTCAGAGAACTGAAAATATATCTACCTTATGATCCAGCTATCCTACTACTTTGGTATATACTTTGGGTTTATACCCAAAGGAAATGAAATCAATACGTCAAAAAGACACCTGCACTCCCCTATTCATTGCAATGCCATTCACAATAGTGAAGAGATGGAATCAACTTTAATGCCCGTCAAAGGATGAATGGATAAAAAAAACTGTGGTAGATACACACACGGAATACTATTCGGCTATAAAAAGAAATGATATCCTATAATTTGCAGCATGGATGGAACTGAAAACCATCATGCTAAGTGAAATAAGTCAGGCACAGAAAGACACCACATGATCTCACTCATATGTGGAATCAAAAAAAAAAAAAAAAAAAAAAAACTAGAGTAATGGTTACTAGAGGCTGGGAGGGAAGAAGGGGAGTGGGGAGGAGGAGAAGGTGTGGACTAACGGGTACAAAACTGTGCTATCCATCCTAACTGAATCATTGCACAGTATATGCATGTATGGAACCCTATAAAAATAAATAAAATTGAGAAAAATTTCTCTGTCAAAATTTTGAATTCATTGTTCCATTATCTTTTACTTCCAGTATTAGAGGTCTGAAGCTCTTCCTAAACACGTACCTTAATAAGAAACCTTTTTTCCCCTCTTAGGAAGCTTTTAATATCTATTATTTGTCTCTAGTTTTCTAAAATTTCAAAGGTATGCCTTGATTTTTTATTAACATATTCATTATTGCAAATCATAATTATTCTTTATGCCCCTCACCCGACCATTCATTTCCTAACCCTCTCCCCACCCTCCCCCACATCTCTAATTTCCTTAGATTTGTTCTTTCCTTCTGAAAGTTCAATGTATTATTGTGGTCTTTCCTTCCTTCCTTCCTTCCTTCCTTCCTTCCTTCCTTCCTTCCTTCCTTCCTTCCTTCCTTCCTTCCTTCCTTCCTTCCTTCCTTCCCTCCCTCCTTCCCTCCTTCCTTCCTTCCTTCCTTCCTTCCTTCCTTCCCTCCCTCCTTCCCTCCTTCCCTCCCTCCTTCCTTCCTTCCTTCCTTCTTAGCACCCAGTTAAGAGTGAGGACATGCGGTATTTCTCTTTCTGTGTCTCGCTTATTTCACTTGACATAATTTTCTCCAAGCTCATCCATGTTGCTGAAAATGGCAGAATTTCATTCTTTTTTATGACTGAGTAGTATTCCATTGTGTGTATACACCACATTTTCCTTATCCAGTTGTCTGTAAATGGACATTTAGGGTGATTTCATAGTTTAGCTATGTAAATAGAGCTGTAATGAACATGGGAGTGCAGGTGTCCCTTTGATACGACGATTTCCATTCCTTTGGATATATACCCAATAGTGGGATTGCTGGATCATATGGTAGTTATATTTGTAGCTGTTTGAGAAACCTCCATACTGTTTTCCATAATGGCTGTGCTAATTTGCAGTCACACCAACAGTGCAGAAGAGTTCCCTTTTCCCTGCATTCTCACAGGCATTTGCTATTCCTGGTCTTTTTAATAGTGGCCAGTCTAACAGGGGTGAGATAATATCTCAATGTGGTTATCATTTGCATTTCTCTGATGATTAGTGATGTTGAGCATTTTTTCATGTACCTGTTGGCCATTTGTATATCTGCCTTTGAAAATGTCTATTATTCTCCTTTGTCCACTTTTTCATTGGATTATTTGTTTTTTTATTGTGTAGCTTTTGAGGTCCTCATATATTCTGGATATTAATCTCTTGTCAGATGTATAGTTTGCAAATATTTTCTCCGATTCTGTAGGTTGTCTTTCTGCTCTGTTCATTGTTTCCTTTGCAGTGCAGAAGATTTTTAGTTTGATAAAATCACATTTGTTTATTTTTTTCTTTTGCTGCTTGTGCTTTTGGGGTCTTATTCATAAAGTCTTTGCCCAGTCTTACTTCTTGGAGTATTTCCCCTATGTTTTCCTTTAGTAATTTTATGGTTTTGGGTTTTATATTTAAGTCTTTAATCCATTTTGAATTGATTTTGGTATATGGTGAGAGGTACAGATCCAGTTTCATTCTTCTGCATATGGATGTCCTATTTTTCCAGCAACATTTATTGAAGAGGCAGTCTTTTCTCCAATGTGTGTTCTTGTTGTCTTAAGAACGGTAAGTATGTGGGTTAATTCCTGGATTCTCTATTCTGTTCCATTGGTCTGAGTGTCTGTTTTTATGCCAGTATCATGCTATTTTGGTTACAATACATTTGTAATATAATTTGAAGTCAGGTAGCATTATGCCTCCAGCTTTATTTTATTTATTTATTTATTTAGCTCAGGATTGCTTTCGTTATTCAGGGTCTTTTGTTCTGTATGAATGTTGGGATTGTTTTTCTATTTCTGTGAAGAATGTCATTGGTATTTTGATGGGGATTGCATTGAATCTGTAGATTGCTTTGGGTAATACAGACATTTTCACAATGTAAATTCTTTCAGTTGAAGAGTGTGGTATGTCTTTCCACCTTTTTGTGTCCTATTTAATTTCTTTCAGTAGTGTTTTGTAATTCTCATTGTAGAGATCTTTCACCTCCTTGGTTAAATTGATTCCTAGGTTGTATTTTGTGTGTGTGTGTGTGTGTGTGTGTGTGTGTGTGTGTGTGTGTGTGACTATTGTAAATGGGCTTGTTTTCTTGATTTCTATCTCTTTTTTTAAAAAAATTTTATTTTCTCGATATACATTGTGGCTGATTATTGCTCCCCATCACCAAAACCTCCCTCCCCTCTCCCTCCCCCCTCCCCCCCAACAATGTCCTTTCTGTTTGCTTGTCGTATCAATTTCAAGTAATTGTGGTTGTTATATCTTCTCCCCCACCCCCGGTTTTGTGTGTGTGTGTGTGTGTGTGTGTGTGAATTTATATATTAATTTTTAGCTCCCACCAATAAGTGAGAACATGTGGTATTTCTCTTTCTGTGCCTGACTTGTTTCACTTAATATAATTCTCTCAAGGTCCATCCATGTTGTTGCAAATGGCAGTATTTCATTCGTTTTTATAGCTGAGTAGTATTCCATTGTGTAGATGTACCACATTTTCCGTATCCACTCATCCGATGATGGACATTTGGGCTGGTTCCAACTCTTGGCTATTGTAAGAGTTCTGCGATGAACATTGGGGAACAGGTATACCTTCGACTTGATGATTTCCATTCCTCTGGGTATATTCCCAACAGTGGGATAGCTGGGTCGTATGGTAGATCTATCTGCAATTGTTCGAGGAACGTCCATACCATTTTCCATAGAGGCTGCACCATTCTGCAGTCCCACCAACAATGTATGAGAGTTCCCTTTTCTCCGCAACCTCGCCAGCATTTATCGTTCAGAGTCTTTTGGATTTTAGCCATCCTAACTGGGGTGAGATGGTATCTCAGTGTGGTTTTGATTTGCATTTCCCGGATGCTGGGTGATGTTGAGCATTTTTTCATATGTCTGTTGGCCATTTGTATATCTTCCTTAGAGAAATGCCTACTTAGCTCTTTCGCCCATTTTTTAATTGGGTTGCTTGTTTTCTTCCTGTAAAGTTGATTGAGTTCCTTATATATTCTGGATATTAATCCTTTGTCAGATGTATATTTTGCAAATATTTTCTCCCACTCTGTTGGTTGTCTTTTAACTCTTTTAATTGTTTCTTTTGCTGTGCAGAAGCTTTTTAGTTTGATATAATCCCATTTGTTTATTTTTCCTTTGGTTGCCCATGCTTTTGGGGTCATATTCATGAAGTCTGTGTCCAGTCCTATTTCCTGAAGTGTTTCTCCTATGTTTTCTTTAAGAAGTTTTATTGTTTCAGGGTGTATATTTAAATCCTTAATCCATTTTGAGTTGATTTTAGTATACGGTGAGAGGTATGGATCTAGTTTCATTCTCCTGCATATGGATATCCAGTTATGCCAGCACCATTTGCTGAAGAGGCAGTCCCTTCCCCAGTGAATAGCCTTGGTGCCTTTGTCAAAGATCAGATGGCAGTAAGTGTGTGGGTTGATTTCTGGATTCTCTATTCTATTCCATTGGTCAGTGTGTCTGTTTTTATGCCAGTACCATACTGTTTTGGTTATTATAGCTTTGTAGTATAGCTTAAAGTCAGGTAGTGTTATGCCTCCAGCTTTAATTTTTTTGCTCAGCATTGCTTTGGCTATTCGTGGTCTTTTATTGTTCCATATAAATGACTGGATAGTTTTTTCCATTTCTGAGAAAAATGTCTTTGGAATTTTGATGAGGATTGCATTGAATTTATATATCACTTTGGGTAGTATGGACATTTTCACTATGTTGATTCTTCCAATCCAAGAGCATGGGATATCTTTCCATCTTCTTGTATCCTCTCTAATTTCTCTCAGCAGTGGTTTGTAGTTCTCATTATAGAGATTTTTCACCTCCTTAGTTAACTCAATTCCTAAGTATTTTATTTTTTTGGTGGCTATTGTAAATGGGCAGGCTTTCTTGATTTCTCCTTCTGCATGTTCACTATTGGAGAAAAGAAATGCTACTGATTTTAGTGGGTTGATTTTGTATCCTGCTACTGTGCTGAAATCATTATCAATTCCAAGAGTTTTTTTGTAGAGGTTTTAGGCTGTTTGATATATAGGATCATGTCATCTGCAAACAGGGACAGTTTGACTTCATCTTTTCCAATCTGGATGCCCTTTATTTCCTTCTCTTCTCTGATTGCTCTGGCTAGTACTTCCAACACTATGTTGAATAGGAGTGGTGAGAGTGGGCATCCTTGTCTAGTTCCTGTTCTTAAAGGAAAAGCTTTTAGCTTTTCCCCATTCAGGATGATATTGGCAGTGGGTTTGTCATATATGGCTTTAATTATGTTGAGATACTTTCCTACAGAGGGTCTTTGTCATGAATGAGTGCTGAACTTTATCAAATGCTTTTTCAGCGTCTATAGAGATGATCATATGGTCCTTGTGTTTGAGTTTATTAATATGGTGTATCACATTTATTGATTTGCGTATGTTTTGGACCAACCTTGCATCCCTGGGATGAATCCCACTTGATCGTGATGAATAATTTTACGTATGTGTTGCTGTATTCTGTTTGCTAGTATTTTATTGAGGATTTTTGCATCTATATTCATCAAGGATATCGGCCTGTAGTTTTCTTTTCTGGTTATATCTTTACCTGGTTTTGGTATCAGGATGATGTTTGCTTCATAGAATGAGTTTGGGAGATTTGCGTCCGTTTCAATCTTTTGGAATAGTTTGTAAAGAATCGGTGTCAATTCCTCTTTGAATGTTTGGTAAAATTCTGCTGTGAATCCATCTGGTCCTGGGCTTTTCTTTGTTGGGAGCCTTCTGATAACAGCTTCAATCTCCTTTATTGTTATTGGTCTGTTCAAATTTTCTACGTCTTCACGGTTCAGTTTTGGGAGCTTGTGTGTGTCCAGAAATTTATCCATTTCCTCCAGATTTTCAAATTTGTTGGCATATAGTTGTTCATAGTAGTCTCGAATGATTCCTTGTATTTCAGATGAATCAGTTGTAATATCGCCTTTTTCATTTCTAATTTTTGTTATTTGAGTCTTCTCTCTTCTTTTTTTTGTGAGCCCTGATAATGGTTTGTCGATTTTATTTATCTTTTCAAAAAACCAACTTTTTGATTCATTGATCTTTTGAATTGTTTTTTGGTTTTCAATTTCATTCAGTTCTGCTCTGATCTTAATGATTTCTTTCCGTCTGCTAACTTTAGGTTTGGATTGTTCTTGTTTTTCTAGTTCTTTAAGGTGAAGTGTTAGGTTGTTCACTTGCCATCTTTCCATTCTTCCGAAGTGAGCGTTTAATGCAATAAATTTTCCCCTCAATACTGCTTTTGCAGTATCCCACAGGTTTTGGTATGATGTATCATTGTTTTCATTAGTTTCAATAAATTTTTTGATTTCCTGCTTGATTTCTTCTTGGACCCATATGTCATTAAGTAGAATGCTTTTTAATTTCCATGTGTTTGTATAGTTTCCAGAGTTTCATTTGTTATTAATTTCTAGTTTTAATCCATTGTGGTCTGAGAAGATACATGGGATAATTCCAGTTTTTTCGAATTTATTGAGACTTGATTTGTGACCTAATATGTGATCTATCCTGGAGAATGATCCATGTGCTGATGAGAAGAATGAATATTCTGAGGTTGTTGGGTGGAATGTTCTGTAGATATCTGCCAATTCCAATTGGTCTAGAGTCTTGTTTAGATCTTGTGTTTCTCTACTGATTCTTTGCCTAGATGATCTGTCTCATATTGACAGTGTGGTGTTCAGGTCCCCTGCTATTATGGTATTAGAGTCTATTTCCTTCTTTAAGTCTAATAGAGTTTTTTTTATAAATCTGGCTGCTCCAACATTGGGTGCGTACATATTTATGATTGTTATGTCTTCTTGATGGATCAGTCCTTTTATCATTAAGTAGTGTCCCTCATTGTCTCTTTTTATGGTTTTTAGTTTAAAGTCTATTTTGTCAGATATAAGAATAGCCACTCCAGCTCGTTTTTCTTTTCTGTTTGCATGGTAAATCTTTTTCCATCCTTTCACTCTTAGTCTGTGTGAATCTTTATGGGTGAGGTGGGTCTCTTGTAGGCAGCATATAGTTGGGTCCTGCTTTTTGATCCAGTCAGCCAGTCTGTGTCTTTGATTGGGGAATTTAAGCCTTTTACATTAAGAGTTGTTATTGAAAGGTGTTGATTTATTCCTAGCATTTTATTGGTTGTTTGGTTGTCTTAGGTGTCTTTTGTTCCTTGCTTTCTGATTTACTGTTTGGTTTCTGTGTTTGTTGGTTCCTTAGGTTGTAGATAGTGTTTTTGTTTGCTTTTTTTCTCTTCATGAATGCCATTTTTATTATACTAGTGGGTATTGATTTTTCTTGGGTTTTTATGGCAGTGGTAGTTATTTTTCAGGAACCAAACCCAGTACTCCCTTGAGGATTTCTTGTAAGGGTGGTCGTGTGGTAGTGAACTCCCGTAGTTTTTGTTTGTCTGAGAAATATACTATTTGCCCCTCATTTCGGAAGGATAGCCTTGCAGGGTAGAGTATTCTTGGCTGGCAATCTTTGTCTTTTAGTATTTTGAAAATATCATACCATTCCTTTCTAGCTTTTAGGGTTTGTGATGAAAAGTCTGATGTTAGCCTGATTGGGGCTCCCTTATAGGTGATTTGACGCTTCTCTCTTGCAGCTTTTAAGATTCTCTCTTTGTCTCTGAGTTTTGCCAATTTGACTATGACATGTCTTGGAGAAGGCCTTTTTGGGTTGAATACATTTGGAGATCGTTGAGCTTCCTGGATCTGAAGATCTGTGATTTTTCCTATACCTGGGAAGTTTTCTGCCACTATTTTGTTGAATATGTTTTCGATGCTATCTCCTTTTTCCTCCCTTTCTGGAATACCCATGACTCAGATATTTAAGCGCTTAAGGTTGTCTGATATCTGTCTCAGATTTTCTTCAATGTCTTTGATTCTTTTTTCGTCTGCTTGTGTTATTTCAAACAGCCTATCTTCAAGTTCAGAGGTTCTCTCTTCAACTTCCGCAAGCCTGTTGGCTAAACTCTCCATTGTGTTTTTTATTTCGCTGAATACCGTCTTCAGTTCGGCAAGTTCTGCTCCATTTTTTTTCAGGACATTGATTTCCTTGTACATTTCCTCTTTCAGGTCCTGTATACTTTTCCTCGTTTCATCATGATGTCTAGCTGAGTTTTCTTGTATTTCATTCAGTTTCCTTAGAATTATCACTCGAAATTCCTTGTCAGTCATTTCAAGGGCTTCTTGTTCTATAGGATCTAGAGTTTGAGATTTATTAACTTTTGGTGGTGTACTTTCTTGATTTTTTGTAGTTTTGGTATCTTTTTTTTGATGTTTATTCATTGTGGCAGGGGGTTTCACAGTCCACATGTTTGACACTATTGACTAACTAAGGTGTTGCTGTGGTTGCCAATTTGGTATGGCTACCTCTGTGACTGCTCAGTTGGCCTCTAGTGTCTTGTGTGTGTGGTTGCCTTGGGTCTTGGGCCTCTCCAGGGAGCCACCTTTCTAGTCACCTTGGACTCTGCTGGGCTGCTGGATCACGGGGCGGTACCGCAGGGTGTGTGGTCTCTGCTGTGCTTCCACTTCCTTTGCTGGACTTCTCCCTGTTTCCTGTGCTCTGGCCCAGGCTGCTGGGATGCACTGAGGCACCACAGAGCGTGTGGTCTCTGCAGAGCTTCCCCTTCCCCTACAGGATGTCTCCCTCCTCTGTGCGCGCTAGGCTAGGCTTGGGATGGAGCCGAGTGGCGGCAGTGAAGCCTACCTGCTACTAGATCATGGGACGGTGGCCCCACCACAGGTTGTGTGGACTCTACAGAGCTTCTATTTCCCTTGCTGGACGTCTCTGTGCTCCATCCACATTGGGCCGGGCTGCTGGTTCACGCAGCAGTGTGGTCCCTGTGGCGTTTCCGCCTCCCGTGCCGGACATCTCCCTTCTCTGAGAGCACTAGGCGGGGCTGGGGATGGAGCTGTGTGCCTGTGGTGAAGCCTACCTGCTGGATCACGCATTGGCGGCCCCACAGGGTGTGTGGTTTCTGCCGAGTCTCCGCCTCCTAGCTGGACATCTCCCCACTTTGTGCGCACTGGGCTGGGCTGGGAAGGGAATCGCTTTATTTTATTTTTAAGCCATTCAACAGACCATCGTATTAATTAAAAACTCAACATATACCCAATCAAAATGAACTTGTTCCTCAAAGGAAGGAACTGTTAAACCCACCTTTCTGCCAACTACTTTAGTAACTTGTTATACTTCCCTTTAAAACAGTATCTGGACTAAACAACACATATCCTGGAAGTTTTTCTCATAGGTTCCATAATTTAGGCTGAGTAGATTTAAGAGGGTTGCATTCAAATTGCAGTGTTTTTAAAATTTGAAAGTAAATGAATATGAAAATTGTGCTCATTTATCCATAGATCAGAAGATTCAGGTTCTTGCCTCAACCCTTTTGTTGAATAGCTGTGTATAGTTGGAAAACTACATTCTTTTTAAGCTTTATCTGTAAAATCGAAATAATACCACCCTGCCCTTCCTCACAAAATAACGAGAGTCAAATAAAATGATAAAATGGAAAAAATCTACTGAAATATATAATCTGCTTTATAAAAGCAATGAGTTACTGTTTAAAAGAGTAGCAGGTTATATAAAATTAAGTGTAAAATATATCATTGTCTCTAGGAGTTTAAAATCTAAGGCAATATATGGACAGGAAGATAAGTGCGTACTGCACATGCTATTGTAACTAGGGAAAATTGTGAAATCTGGATATAAAATACATGTCAAGATTCTGGAAATGTGCCCATCTACAACAGAGCTGTTGACATCAAGTAGAATAGTAATTCCATTTAAAATTCTGATAACTGCTATTACTAGTTACTTTTTTTTTTTTTGGAGGGTGTTATTTTCTGCTCTTTCTGTTCTTTCATCCTAGGCAGGTAGCAAATTTGAAAATAGGGTTGTGCCTGCGTGAATCCATAAATGAAATGAAGCCATCAGGAAGAGACAAGGACTTTCCAAACCTCTTGTTGGGCTTTTCTGATGTGACCTGATCTTAACCTACCGTGCTTTGGAGGAGCCCGCAGCAGCCGCCTTTGTTTGCTGGCCTCTGCAGTATAGCCCTCATCCTCCTGTTCTGCAACCAGTTATGGAGTTGCTTCATGCTTCCATTATATCCATTTTTTTTTTCTGGCAGCTGGCTGGTATGGGGGGATCCTTACCCTTGACCTTGGTGCAGTTAGCACAATGCTCTAACCAAGTGAGCTAACTGGCCAGTCCTACATCCATCCTGGTTGGCAGTTTCATTATATTTACCCTTAACTCTCACTGGTTGGTTTCTTTGCATACAAGAATATCTGAGTAGAATTAATTCTATTTTGGTGAAGTTATTTGCAAGCTTTCTGTCAAATGAAGTGAAATATTAAAGAAACAAGTGAAGGAGGGTCTCTGGTTGAAGGATTTCTTTTCAGAAGATTACCAATGGCTTCTGGTGCACAATTCGGTTTGGAGTATTGGCAAAGATCGACAGCTTGTGATTATATTTGCTGGGGTTTCTTATAGCAGGATCTTGTACATTTATCTATGCCAATTAAAGGGGCACTATCTGTCCACGTTCCCAACAATTAATCTTCTTTAAAATGGCTTAAATCTTTGGGTGGGAGGAATGGCCCATCCTCTCACAACTTCCTAGACATATAGCACTGCTGTCAGCTTGATGGTGTGTGTGTGTTTGTGTGCGTATGTAATCTTGCAGGAGCATGCCTTAACAGAAGAACTAATATAAAGGACCTATGAACCTCCCTTCCCCAGTATGAACACCTAGCTTCAGATTCTCCCACACAGCTGTGATTAGCACCAGTCCTTCAGCAAGATTGGGCAATGCTTGGTAAAACTGCCGATCATTTTAAGTGTTCATTTTCTCAAATTTCTTTTCCAAAAGAATCAGACAAATCTTGGCTTCAAAATTGACTACCATTTGCAGCTGTGTGATCTTGCACGTGTTACTTAAACTCTCTGGGCCTCAGCATCTACACCTGTAAAGTAAGGGCAGTAATCTCACATAGGTTTATTGTAAGGTTTAGATGTATAATATAGGAAAGGCCCAAATAGTACTTGACATGTAGAAGGTGCTCAGTAAATATTAGAGATCTTCTATCCCTTTGTCAATCATTTTTATCCATCTTGTGTTCATTCATTATAATGGCATGGAATGCATCTGTTCATAATTCCCACTGGCCAATATTTCACTTAAGAGGATTTTGCATCCTCAGTTACTCCAGAAGCTACATCTTTCTGCATCTTAGGTATTCATATTGAAGAATCTCAAAACAGCTCTGATTAGTAAACTTAATAAAAGAACAGCTAAATTAAACCAATATGACTCCTGGTTCTTTTAATAAATCTCTTTCAATAAAGCTTTCTGGATTGCAGTAAGACTTACCTGACGATAAAATTTTAATTTGATTTTAATACAGTGCACTTCAGTGATGTATGGTGATATTATTAAACTCAATTTTCCTCTGACTTGGGAACAAAACTAAACCATCATCAAGTAGTAAAGCCACATACCACAGTAACACACATACTGAAGGGCTTTGCCACAACAGCAAATCAGGATAAACCATTTAACCCATTGGAGCAAAGCTAACTGATCCCTTGACCCTGGGGTTGAAAGGTGCACTTTAACCGAGTTAACGGGCCAGCCCTAAGCTAGGTATTTAATGTACATTAAAACATCATAAATGAGTGATATTAAGTTCATTGTTTGCTTTGACTTGAACTATTTAAAAGCGTTGAGTACAATAGAGTAATTAGTCTTCTTTGGCTTAATTGCATAGGCAACGGTGAAGGACTTTTACTCTTTTAAAATGCTGGCTGGGATTAGTAGAGTTTGCATGGTATCCCTTCTTTCTTTATTCACTGTCTTGAACATATAACTAATATGATCTTGTCAGTCTCCTGTTAAAGAACTTTCTCTATCTTTTCATCACTGAGTGCAGGAGTATAAAACTCACCTACTTTCCAGGCTCTGGTGGGAAACATACATGAGTAAGTGGGCTGGGCAGGACCCACAGCCAGCTAGTCACAGAGTATGACTGTTGCCACACATTCACACAGTGACTTTTCAAGAAAAATCAAAAATAAGGATTTTTTAATGTAAGATCTTCCTATTATGTAGTCTATAGGAAATTAAGAACGTCCTTTTACAGAGCAAAATTGAGTTTGGCCCGTGGTCTGTCTGACTCTTTAATCAGGCCTAAAAGGCCATATCTGATCTGGATTTCACTTATTTTTCATCTTATCTCTCTACTTCCTCTTCTCTATCCCACCTTGCCCCACCTTTTACACACACAGAGCACCTGCACTCCAGCTATGTCAAGTTGTTTCTCTTTGTCAGAATACATCAGTCGCTTTCCTACCTTCTTCCACTGGCCCTCCCACTTTCCTCTGTCTTCCTTCAAGTATTAGCACATGAGAATTCTGCTGAGAAGTTTTTTGTGAGCATCCAATTCACCAAGGTAAATTCATTCCTCACTAATATATACTTCCATATTCCATTGCATTATAATTACCTACTTGTCATTATGCTAGACAAAGGGAGAGGAAAGTATCTACTGATTGGGATAAATTTCATATTGGAGCAATGCGCCATATCAAACTATGAGACTCGTCAAAGATGCTAGATTTAGGATAATGTATATATTACATAGAAAGCCATTAGAAAACGTTGCCCTATAAGCACCTCAAAGATGTGACTTTGTCATAATTGCTTGAGTATCTGCTTGTAGTTATAAAAAGTCACTGTCACCATTAGAAAAAAAATCACACCTTAAACTTTTTTGTTTGAAAAACAGTCTTATATAAGCAGGTGCTTACTCTGGCAAATACATTCTCACATTTAGCGGTTGAAAAGATGAGTGGAGTGTTTTCCTTAGGCAACTTGAATTTCCAAGGCATAGGTTGAAAATTATATATGCCTCTGGCTCACACTTAATTATTACTAACTTATCCTAATTTTGCCAGTGTAAAATGAAAAAAGTCCAGACTAAAATTTCAACACTAAAACTTAAATGCACTAGGGAATAAAAGTGAAGCACCCCAGCAATTATTTTCCAAGATTTAAAGAAAATGCTAATGAGCACTGTTTGTGAGCTTATGAAAGATATATGAAACAGCATAAAGCAACCATCTGTTAAAATAGTTCAAAAGCCAAAATTTGGTTAGCTGTTGACTGGTCTTAAAAAGCTTGAATGTTGTTAGTTCACCTGCAAAGAATTTCAATCTAAAGTCAACTCTTCATTATTTTTCAATCAGCATTCTGTGATCAGAGTCAGACCACTGGAGCTCATGCATAGCAGCAGGTGGACCAGATGCTGAACATTAAATTAGCAAAATAACAAGGCAAAATTCTCCTTGTGAGCTCTGATTCTCTCCTTGCCTTCCTCCAACACATGAAAATTAGAGACAAAAAAACACTATTGGGACAGACTGCATTTATATGGCACTGGGGTCCTTGTTTATGAATTTAACCTTGCTTTGTTTATGTATTGGCTTCTGTGTTAGCATCGTATGTGGTAAATAGCTAGTGGTAGTAAAGTCTCTGTTACTTCTGTAAAGATTATTTATACTTTCCCAAGAATAGATAACTTGAAAAACTCAATTCATACCCCAGATGCTGCTGCTTCTACTTAAAAGAGAATTTTCTGGGTTCTCTCTTTTCCATGCTATTCCCTCCACGTTATACATATCCAACCCTTTTCAAAATGGGTGTTTGACTGTTGGCCTAGATACATACATGGTCAAGAAAAAACATTGTTATTCTTTTATGAATGAAAAATAGATATTAAGTTTACAGCACTTTTCAAAAATATGCTAAGCTTATTTCCTGTGCCACTGGTGGTACCATAACAGGTGAAAACTCTAGAACATGAAGCTTTCTAAAGTATAAAATACGAGACTATTAAAGAGAACCAATCACATGGAGAATTTTTGAGCCTAGGTGAAACAACCTGAGCTTTGCTACTGCTTGAGATAAGGTATCCTCAGTTTCCTAGCACAAGGGCTCTGCTGGGTTGTGGGAAGGTCTTCTTAATGGTGGAGCAAGAAGAATAGGATTGACCATTGGCAAGTATGAAAAGAAGATGGTGTAATGGATCACTTTCTGCTATAAAAATAAGAATATTAATATAATTGTCAGGAGGGCTATTATGAGAAGACTGCTTTTCTAAAAAAAATTCTGAAAGCTGTATTGACTGAATTTCCTCAAAGTTAGCAAGATTCACAAAGATGACTTTACAGACTCCACGTGTTTTCTCATGATGTTTTTATTCTTTAAAATAGGGATCAGCAAACTACAGATCATTGCCTGCTTTCTGTTTTGGTTTGCTTTTTCTTAGAGCAGTTGAAGGTTTACAGAAAAAAATAAGCAGAAACGCAGAGGGTTCCTGTATATACTTTCACCCCACCTCCAGCTTCCCTTATTATTAACATCTTGCACTGGTGTGGTACATTTGTTAGAAATGATGTACCAGTATTAATGCATTATTATTAATTAAAATCCATAGCTTGGGCTTGCCCCGTGGCTCACTTGGGAGACGGAGGCGCTGGTAGCGCCAAGGCTGCGGGTTCAGATCCTATATAGGGGTAGCCGGTGCGCTCACTGGCTGAGCTTGGTACAGACAACACTGTGCCGAGGGTTGTGATCCCCTAACTGGTCAGGAAAAAAAAAAAAAACCCGTAGCTCACATTAGGGCTCACTTCTTGTGTTGTACATTGTATGTGCCTTGCGCAATGTATAATGTCATGTATAACCATTACAGTATCATGAGGAATACTTTCACGCTCCCAAACTCCCCTGGGCTCCACCTGTTCATCCACCACCTTCTTAACCCCAGCCCCTTGTAACCACTGATCTTTTTATTGTCTTTGTAGTTTTTCCTTTTGCAAAATGGTATATAGTTGGAATCATACAGCACGTAGCCCTTCAGACTGGCTTCTTTTACTTAGAAATATGTGTTTAAGGTTTCCCCATGTCTTTTCATGATATGATAGCACATTTCTTTTAATGGCTGAATAATATCCTATTGTATGGCTGTACCACAGATTATTTATCCTGGTTGCTTCCAGTTACTGGCGATTATGAATAAAGCTGATGTAAACATCCATGTGCAGGTTTTTGTGTGGATGTGAGTTTTCAACTCATTTGAGTAAATATCTAGGAGTACCATAGCCAGGCCATTTGTTTATACTGTTTAGCTTTGTAAAAAACTACCAAGATGTCTTCCAAAGTGGCTGTACCATTTTGCATTCCCACCAGCAATGAATGTGAGTTCCTGTTGCTCCACATTTTTGCCAGCATTTGGTGTTGCCAGTGTGATTTTAGCCATTCTAATAGGTGTGTAGTGGTATCTCGTTGGTAATTGCCTGTTTTTATAATTTCACTGGATCATAACCATGCTTCTTTGTGTACATATTGTTTGTGGCTGTTTTCATGCTACAATGGCAGAGTTGAGTAACTGGCAAAGACACCATGTGAACCACAAAGCCTGAATTATGTTCTCTGGCTCTTTTCAGAAATGTTTGTGGAGACTTGCTTTAGAATGTTTTTTCTAGCACATTCCCTAATTGGATTTTTAGAATTTATACAAAATTCTTATGAAATATTTGTGTTTAGTTTACTAAAATAATCATGTAACATCCAAAGTCCTTTACTAGAGAAGTGGAGTAAATTCATCACTAATGCATTACTCTAAACATCCATTTTGCAAAGAAATTGACAAAAAGGAGACCTTTCTGTTCTGTTCTATGTTGAACAAAACAATTTTCGGGAGGTAATAAATAGATAGAGTTGCTCAAAGCAAATAAAACATGGTCATAAACCTTATAACTACAAATAGAATAATCTTTAAACCATAAATAAACTTTGTAGCATAAATATATATGTAGATGAATATGTAAATATTTACTAATAAAGAATAATTTTCATGACTAAAAAGTCCCACTTGCTTTCAGGATTACTCCTTTTGTTCCAACTTTCTTTTTATACTCAGCAATAAAAAGAAACAGTACTGATACCCACTATACTTTGGATAATTTTAAAAAATGTCAGGCACAAAAAATACACGGTTTGTATATGTTCTTAGTATCAATGTTAATATAATTATTTTGAAAGATAGAAATGTATTATGACATGTGAAGATAAAAACTAATGTACTGTCATGGATTCCATGTGATCACAACATCTCTTGAAGAAACGTTTCCCAAATCTTGTTGCCACATATTTCCGGGCCTGACTCGAGTCCTACTAATTAATATGAATTGTGGAGTAACCAAAGTGATTCTGATAGAGGTATTCCAAAGACTTCATTTTTGAACTATTGTGCCAAAATATCTAAGGAAGAAATTCTCTGGAAATTGAGAGAAGTAATGTTAAGCATCCAAGTGGTGCTTGGAGAATTCAATGTATTTTGATTGGTAATTTTTAATGTCAAGTTTTGTTTCTTGCACAAGAGTGAAGAAATCTATTTCTAAATACCTCAAGGTTAGAAGATGTAGGGGAAGAAAAATATTTTCTTCCTACACTTTTAAATTTTCTACTGGGGCTGTGTAACAAAAGACAGATTAGCAAAGAGAAAAACATACAAATTTATTAATAGAAGATTCATGAGATATGACAGCCTTTATAATAAAGAAATGAAGGGCCAAATAAAAATAAATTTCTTAGATTATATGTGTATCTCCAATCTCTTTCAGATATACTTTACTCTTTTTTGAAATAGGAATGTGGAATTAGCAGAGCACCCGGAACTTGATCTTGCTTAATGCGGTAGCCAAAATTCTGGTTCATTGCTCATCCCGTGCAGTCACCAGCCATCAGTATTAATCTTCTGATTACATGGCCACAGGTTGTCCGTGGAGATAATACCTTCACAAACTGTCACAGCCACTAAAATGTCAACAACTGAGTGAGATTGCACTGCTGAGTCAATACAGTCATGTTTGGCGAAGCACTCTGCCTTTTTTCTCATAACGCTTTTATCTTTCAAATTGTAATATCCAATTCATCAATTCATCCTAAAACATTCATTTTTTTAATTCCTGACCAGAAACCTACATGAGAGGTAGATGATGTGCTGGTAACAAAACAACAGATCTGCCCTCTGAGGCACTAGAAGTATTTTCTTCGGCTGATTCTGTCACTGCATAGACATAGATGAGAAAAGACAGTCACAAATTTCCTATATTGACTTCTTCATCTTTAAAACCTGAATAATAATTTCTATTTTTTCTGTGTCACTACTATGTATCAAATATAATCATGTGAGTAGAAGCCAATGAAGGGAGAAATATATTCATCTCTTTTCAGCTCACTTTTAATATCCCTGGATCAGTTTGTCATCTCTCGCCTGGAATTTTAAGAGACTCCTTACTATAGAAAAAGTTTTTTGCTTTTTTTTGTTTGTTTGTTTTTAATCCTAAAAGAGAGGGAGAATGAGAACAAATCTGACAGTGGATATACTTTTTGTACAACAATAAACCCTGTGATTTATGAAAAAAAAATAAAGACTCCTTATTAGTCTCTTACTCTGCAGCTGAACCTTCCTACTCTTCACTGTGGACAGCTGTTTAACCATGTTTAATCTTAAACCGTGCATTCAAGAACAATTGTTCTCCACTTTTAAAACTTTCTAGTTTCTGGCAGTGCAGTGTTTACAATTCTTTATTTAGCATTTATCACCCTTTACGACTGGGTCTAATAAGACTCTCATCCAGGCAATCTGAATCTATGGCTGCTCCTCTGTGCAAAGTAATTTTTACTCGGTTCCTCTGTGTGCTATTTCATCGGCCTAGAATGCGTTTTCTACCCACCATTTCCATTACAGAACTTCCATTTCTCTTATTTAAAGCCCAGCTAAAATCTTAACAGCACCTGGGTTTTGCTAACCCTTCTGACACAGGAGTAGTACCTTTTTCCTTTGTGCTCCACCTCATTATTTCAAAAAGCATCCTTAACACTTATTTTGTTTCCTCTTGGTTAAGATATTTTTATACCTGATTTTATGTATTCAGGTATACATACCTTCCAAATTTTAATGTTTCTGAAATTGGGGTATATCTTAAAAAAACTTTACGTGTTTTCTTTTTTTCCTAAACTTATGACTTTGATTTAACTTGTTGATGGTGTCTTATGTGTAATGAAATATAGTCTGTGCCTTGTCTCCCTTTGCTGTAATGTGAGAGCTTCTTGGGAGGCAAGGACCTGTCTTACACAATTTTCTATTTTCCACAGCTCTCTGCACATAATAGGCAATCAATAAATACTTTTTAAAGGAGTGAGATACATAAAGTGATACAAAATTGAAAGATAGAATATACTGTTCTTCGGACGCTGTGTGAAATGAGAACCTGCGAGGTTCTCTGGAAGTCCACATCATAAATCCTTCACCATTCTTTATATCATTTGTGCCTATTGTACACCTGTCATTGATTTACTGGGAGAAATATGATGTACTTTGTCTCTCATATGTTTCGAGCATGATCTGTTTATTTTTTTCTCTGAAGTCCAGCTACTGCTTTAATTGTTATGCCAAAAATATAAGTAGGCAATAGTACCTTTTGCTTTGCTTTACTCTATTTCAGCAATTTGCTCAGCCAGCAGGAAGGCCTATTAGTAGCTTTCTTGGAATCTATTTACAACAAATTTTTTCAATTTATTGAGTATAACTCCTTGCTGAAAGTCATCCAAGCACTTTTTTGATGCTACTTCCTGGCCCTAAGTTGGAAGAAATATCAAGTATCAATTAAAATTTCTTCAAAAAGATTTCCAATTATTTATGTGCTTAGGGTATTGAGACTTTTACCTGGAAAATTTAATTTCCCTTTGTTTTACACCTTTAAGTTTTGTTCTCTCTCTCTCTCTCTTTTTTTTAATTTTAATTTTAATTTTAATTTTTATTTATTTATTTATTTTTATTTTATTTTGTCGATATACATTGTAGCTGATTAATGCTCCCCATCACCAAAACCTCCCTCCCTTCTCCCTCCCCCCCTCCCCCCCAACAATGTCCTTTCTGTTTGCTTGTTGTATCAACTTCAAATAATTGTGGTTGTTATATCTTCTTCCCCCCCCCCCGGTTTGTGTGTGTGTGTGTGTGTATGTGTGTGTGTGAATTTATATATTAATTTTTAGCTCCCTCCAATAAGTGAGAACATGTGGTATTTCTCTTTCTGTGCCTGACTTGTTTCACTTAATAGAATTCTCTCAAGGTCCATCCATGTTGTTGCAAATGGCAGTATTTCATTCGTTTTTATAGCTGAGTAGTATTCCATTGTGTAGATGTACCACATTTTCCGTATCCACTCATCTGATGATGGGCATTTGGGCTGGTTCCAACTCTTGGCTATTGTAAAGAGTGCTGCGATGAACATTGGGGAACAGGTATACCTTCGACTTGATGATTTCCATTCCTCTGGGTATATTCCCAACAGTGGGATGGCTGGGTCGTATGGTAGATCTATTTGCAATTGTTTAAGGAACCTCCATACCATTTTCCATAGAGGCTGCACCATTTTGCAGTCCCACCAACAATGTATGAGAGTTCCTTTTTCTCTGCAGCCTCGCCAGCATTTATCGTTCATAGTCTTTTGGATTTTAGCCATCCTAACTGGGGTTAGATGGTATCTCAATGTGGTTTTGATTTGCATTTCCCGGATGCTGAGTGATGTTGAGCATTTTTTCATATGTCTGTTGACCATTTGGATATCTTCCTTAGAGAAATGCCTACTTAGCTCTTTTGCCCATTTTTTAATTGGGTTGCTTGTTTTCTTCTTGTAAAGTTGTTTGAGTTCCTTATATATTCTGGATATTAATCCTTTGTCAGATGTATATTTTGCAAATATTTTCTCCCACTCTGTTGGTTGTCTTTTAACTCTTTTAATTGTTTCTTTTGCTGTGCAGAAGCTTTTTAGTTTGATATAATCCCATTTGTTTATTTTTCCTTTGGTTGCCCGTGCTTTGGGGGTCGTATTCATGAAGTCTGTGCCCAGTCCTATTTCCTGAAGTGTTTCCCCTATGTTTTCTTTAAGAAGTTTTATTGTCTCAGGGTGTATATTTAAATCCTTAATCCATTTTGAGTTGATTTTAGTATACGGTGAGAGGTATGGATCTAGTTTCATTCTCCTGCATATCGATATCCAGTTATCCCAGCACCACTTGCTGAAGAGGCAGTCCCTTCCCCAGTGAATAGGCTTGGTGCCTTTGTCAAAGATCAGATGGCAGTAAGTGTGTGGGTTGATTTCTGGATTCTCTATTCTATTCCATTGGTCAGTGTGTCTGTTTTTATGCCAGTACCATACTGTTTTGGTTATTATAGCTTTGTAGTATAGCTTAAAGTCAGGTAGTGTTATGCCTCCAGCTTTATTTTTTTTGCTGAGCATTGCTTTGGCTATTCGTGGTCTTTTATTGTTCCATATAAATGTCTGAATAGTTTTTTCCATTTCTGAGAAAAATGTCTTTGGAATTTTGATGGGGATTGCATTGAATTTGTATATCACTTTGGGTAGTATGGACATTTTCACTATGATGATTCTTCCAATCCAAGAGCATGGAATATCTTTCCATCTTCTTGTATCCTCTCTAATTTCTCTCAGCAGTGGTTTGTAGTTCTCATTATAGAGATTTTTCACCTCCTTGGTTAACTCAATTCCTAAGTATTTTATTTTTTTGGTGGCTATTGTAAATGGGCAGGCTTTCTTGATTTCTCCTTCTGCATGTTCACTATTGGAGAAAAGAAATGCTACTGATTTTTGTGTGTTGATTTTGTATCCTGCTACTGTGCTGAAATCATTTATCAATTCCAACAGTATTTTTGTAGAGGTTTTAGGCTGTTCGATATATAGGATCATGTCATCTGCAAACAGGGACAGTTTGACTTCCTCTTTTCCAATCTGGATGCCCTTTATTTCCTTCTCTTCTCTGATTGCTCTGGCTAGTACTTCCAACACTATGTTGAATAGGAGTGGTGAGAGTGGGCATCCTTGTCTAGTGCCTGTTCTTAAAGGAAAAGCTTTCAGCTTTTCCCCATTCAGGATGATATTCGCAGTGGGTTTGGCATATATGGCTTTAATTATGTTGAGATACTTTCCCTCTATACCTAACTTATAGAGGGTCTTTGTCATGAATGAGTGCTGAACTTTATCAAATGCTTTTTCAGCATCTATAGAGATGATCATATGGTCCTTGTGTTTGAGTTTATTAATATGGTGTATGACATTTATTGATATGCGTATGTTGAACCAACCTTGCATCCCTGGGATGAATCCCACTTGATCGTGATGAATAATTTTTCGTATGTGTTGCTGTATTCTGTTTGCTAGTATTTTAGTGAGGATTTTTGCATCTATATTCATCAAGGATATCGGCCTGTAGTTTTCTTTTTTGGTTATATCTTTACCTGGTTTTGGTATCAGGATGATGTTTGCTTCATAGAATGAGTTTGGGAGATTTGTGTCCGTTTCAATCTTTTGGAATAGTTTGTAAAGAATCGGTGTCAATTCCTCTTTGAATGTTTGGTAAAATTCTGCTGTGAATCCATCTGGTCCTGGGCTTTTCTTTGTTGGGAGCCTTCTGATAACAGCTTCAATCTCCTTTATTGTTATTGGTCTGTTCAAGTTTTCTACGTCTTCACGGTTCAGTTTTGGGAGCTTGTGTGTGTCCAGAAATTTATCCATTTCCTCCAGATTTTCAAATTTGTTGGCGTATAGTTGTTTATAGTAGTCTTGAATGATTCCTTGTATTTCAGATGAATCAGTTGTAATATCGCCTTTTTCATTTCTAATTTTTGTTATTTGAGTCTTCTCTCTTCTTTTTTTTGTTAGCCATGCTAATGGTTTGTCAATTTTATTTATCTTTTCAAAAAACCAACTTTTTGATTCGTTGATCCTTTGAATTGTTTTTTGGTTTTCAATTTCATTCAGTTCTGCTCTGATCTTAATGATTTCTTTCCGTCTGCTAACTTTAGGATTGGATTGTTCTTGTTTTTCTAGTTCTTTAAGGTGAAGTGTTAGGTTGTTCACTTGCCATCTTTCCATTCTTCTGAAGTGAGCATTTAATGCAATAAATTTTCCCCTCAATATTGCTTTTGCAGTATCCCACAGGTTTTGGTATGATGTATCATTGTTTTCATTAGTTTCAATAAACTTTTTGATTTCCTGCTTGATTTCTTCTTGGACCCATATGTCATTAAGTAGAATGCTGTTTAATTTCCATGTGTTTGTATAGTTTCCAGAGTTTTGTTTGTTATTAATTTCTAGTTTTAATCCATTGTGGTCTGAGAAGATACATGGGATAATTCCAATTTTTTTGAATTTATTGAGACTTGATTTGTGACCTAATATGTGATCTATCTGGGAGAATGATCCATGTGCTGATGAGAAGAATGAATATTCTGAGGTTGTTGGGTGGAATGTTCTGTAGATATCTGCCAATTCCAATTGGTCTAGAGTCTTGTTTAGATCTTGTGTTTCTCTACTGATTCTTTGCCTAGATGATCTGTCTAATATTGACAGTGGAGTGTTCAGGTCCCCTGCTATTATGGTATTAGTGTCTATTTCCTTCTTTAGGTCTAATAGAGTTTGTTTTATAAATCTGGCTGCTCCAACATTGGGTGCGTACATATTTATGATTGTTATGTCTTCTTGATGGATCAGTCCTTTTATCATTAAGTAGTGTCCCTCATTGTCTCTTTTTATGGTTTTTAGTTTAAAGTCTATTTTGTCAGATATAAGAATAGCCACTCCAGCTCGTTTTTCTTTTCTGTTTGCATGGTAAATCTTTTTCCATCCTTTTACTCTTAGTCTGTGTGAATCTTTATGGGTGAGGTGGGTCTCTTGTAGGCAGCATATAGTTGGGTCCTGCTTTTTGATCCAGTCAGCCAGTCTGTGTCTTTTAATTGGGGAATTTAAGCCTTTAACATTAAGAGTTGTTGTTGAAAGGTGTTGATTTATTCCTAGCATTTTATTGGTTGTTTGGTTGTCTTAGGTGTCTTTTGTTCCTTGCTTTCTGATTTACTGTTTGGTTTCTTTGTTTGTTGGTTCCTTAGGTTGTAGATAGTGTTTTTGTTAGCTTGTTTTCTCTTCATGAATGCAATTTTTATTGTACTAGCGGGTTTAGATTTTTCTTAGGTTTTTATGGCAGTGGTAGTTATTTTTCAGGAACCAAACCCAGTACTCCCTTGAGGATTTCTTGTAAGGGTGGTCTTGTGGTAGTGAACTCCCGCAGTTTTTGTTTGTCTGAGAAATATACTATTTGCCCCTCATTTCGGAAGGATAGCCTTGCAGGGTAGAGTATTCTTGGCTGGCAATCTTTGTCTTTTAGTATTTTGAAAATATCATCCCATTCCTTTCTAGCTTTTAGGGTTTGTGATGAAAAGTCTGATGTTAACCTGATTGGGGCTCCCTTATAGGTGATTTGACGCTTCTCTCTTGCAGCTTTTAAGATTCTCTCTTTGTCTCTGAGTTTTGCCAATTTGACTATGACATGTCTTGGAGAAGGCCTTTTTGGGTTGAATACGTTTGGAGATCGTTGCGCTTCCTGGATCTGAAGATCTGTGATTTTTCCTATACCTGGGAAGTTTTCTGCCACTATTTTGTTGAATATGTTTTCAATGGAATCTCCATTTTCCTCCCCTTCTGGAATACCCATGACTCGGATATTTGAGCGCTTGAGGTTGTCTGATATCTCTCTCAGATTTTCTTCCATGTCCTTGATTCTTTTTTCTTTCTTTTTGTCTGCTTGTGTTATTTCAAACAGCCCATCTTCAAGTTCAGAGGTTCTCTCTTCAACTTCGACAAGCCTGCTGGTTAAACTCTCCGTTGTGTTTTTTATTTCGCTGAATAACTTCTTCAGTTCAGCAAGTTCTGCTACATTTTTTTTCAGGACATTGATTTCCTTGTGTATTTCCTCTTTCAGATCCTGTATACTTTTCCTCCTTTCATCATGATGTCTAGCTGAGTTTTCTTGTATCTCATTCAGTTTCCTTAGAATTATCACTCGAAATTCCTTGTCATTTATTTCAAGGGCTTCTTGTTCTATAGGATCTAGAGTATGAGATTTATTAACTTTTGGTGGTGTACTTTCTTGATTTTTTGTATTTCTGGTGTCTTTTTTTTGGTGTTTATTCATTGTGGCAGGGGGTTTCAAAGTCCACCGGTTTGAGACTAATGACTAACTAGGATGTTGCTGTGGTTGCCAATTTGGTATGGCTCCCTCCGTGACTGCTCAGTTGGCCTCTAGTGTCTTGTGTGTGTGGTTGCCTCGGGTCTTGGGCTTCTCCGGGGATCCACCTTTCTGGTCAGCTTGGACTCTGCTGGGCTGGTGGATCACGTACCACAGGGTGTGTGATCTCTGTTGAGCTTTCACTTTCTGTACAGGACTTCTCCCCGTTCCGTGTGCTCTGGCCCAGGCTGTTAGATCGTGCAGTGGCGACCCCACCGGGTGTGTGGTTTCTGTCGAGTCTCCGCCTCCCTGGCCGCACGTCTCCCCCCTCTGTGCACACTGTGCTGGGCTGGGGCGTGTCTTCTGCACCCCTCGTCTATCAGCTGGGCCTTCAAGACCCTGCTCAGCACCGCCTCGCCCAGGAAGTCTACCAGGTTTCTGCTAGGCACAGACGACCGGTCTCTCTGGGTGCCTTTGTAGCACTGTGTAGATCTTTCTCGGGTCTTGTTCACCTTTGTATCCCCCCCGGTATAAACCGAGCCTAGCGCCCGCCTGCAGCCTGCTCTCCGGCAGGTTCAAGCGGACCTGGGAACTCTCCTACCACACTATTCCCAACCAGAAATTCGTTAGGCTTTTTTCCAAACTGGTGGTCGCAGAGATGGTATCTGCCTCCCAGTAACAGGAAGTTTACCGGGGCCGGAGACCAGGGTGTGGTGGAGTGACAGCCGGCCCGCCCGTACTTCCTAGCCCTCCCAACACTGGTCGGGACGCCCCACACCCCCAGCCCCGCCAGAGAACCGCGGAGGGAGTGGGAGAGGAGGCCGGCCTGCAGGGTCCGGAAAGCCCCGCGCCAGGCCAAGCAAATGGGCTCAGTGATGGCCGAGCAGGGCGGAGCTGCCCGCACCTGGGAAAATGGAGGCAGCACCGGGGCAGTGAGTGGCCTGGTGGTGCAGGCGGGAGCCGCGTGGGTATCCACCCCCCGAACAGAGCTGTGCCAGGGATCACTCACAGTGCTGTGCCAGGTCGGGCGCTCGCTCTGTCTCTGGTTTGTTGCCTTCCGTGTTCTCGGCGCTGCCGCCTCGGGCTGTTCAGTCGCGGCGCCGCTCGGGCGCTCCCAGGAATCTTCTTTAATGCCGGCCTGAAACCTCGAATCCTGAATAGGGCAGCTGGCCGCCTTCAGTGTGGCCCCAGCCTCCAGGATCCTGGCTGCATCCACAGCAGCCCTGGCGCCGTGTTCCCTGTTTCAAGACTCGCTTTTGCAGCTAAGAATCAGTTCTTTTCCTGCTCCACACTTCAAAGCTGTTGCCTGTAAATGAGGCAGCCTCTCCTGCCGGGGGCAAAGTGGCGTTGAGCCCCCACGACTGGCCAGCAGCAGCAGTCCTCCCTTAAGAGATGGCCAGAGGAAGGTCCACAAGTTTCCCGGCTGCCTGAGGCCCAGTGGCCACCTTTTCCACCTCAGCTACTCCGCGCCAGCCGCCGCAGCCGCCACCATCTTGAAACTCTCTCTCTCTCTTTTTTTACTCAAACTTAAATGTTTCAGAAATTATCTTCACTTGATCTTTAAGCCAAAGAACCAAAGTTTCTCCTTGTTATTTTTCTTTCTCTCCTGGGATTATTGCTTTAATTTATGAGGGATAAAAGCAAAACAAACAAAAAAAGAAACAATATTATAATTTATAATATCACACAATGAATTTAATTTTTATTTTTATTTTTATTTTTTATTTTTATTTTTTTTTTTAATTTTATTTTGTCGATATACATTGTAGCTGATTAATGCTCCCCATCACCAAAACCTCCCTCCCTTCTCCCTCCCCCCCTCCCCCCCAACCATGTCCTTTCTGTTTGTTTGTTGTATCAACTTCAAATAATTGTGGTTGTTATATCTTCTTACCCCCCCCCGTTTGTGTGTGTATGTGTGTATGTGTGTGTGTGAATTTATATATTAATTTTTAGCTCCCACCAATAAGTGAGAACATGTGGTATTTCTCTTTCTGTGCCTGACTTGTTTCACTTAATATAATTCTCTCGAGGTCCATCCATGTTGTTGCAAATGGCAGTATTTCATTCGTTTTTATAGCTGAGTAGTATTCCATTGTGTAGATGTACCACATTTTCCGTATCCACTCATCTGATGATGGGCATTTGGGCTGGTTCCAACTCTTGGCTATTGTAAAGAGTGCTGCGATGAACATTGGGGAACAGGTATACCTTCGACTTGATGATTTCCATTCCTCTGGGTATATTCCCAACAATGGGATGGCTGGGTCGTATGGTAGATCTATTTGCAATTGTTTAAGGAACCTCCATACCATTTTCCATAGAGGCTGCACCATTTTGCAGTCCCACCAACAATGTATGAGAGTTCCTTTTTCTCCGCAGCCTCGCCAGCATTTATCGTTCATAGTCTTTTGGATTTTAGCCATCCTAACTGGGGTTAGATGGTATCTCAATGTGGTTTTGATTTGCATTTCCCGGATGCTGAGTGATGTTGAGCATTTTTTCATATGTCTGTTGGCCATTTGGATATCTTCCTTAGAGAAATGCCTACTTAGCTCTTTTGCCCATTTTTTAATTGGGTTGCTTGTTTTCTTCTTGTAAAGTTGTTTGAGTTCCTTATATATTCTGGATATTAATCCTTTGTCAGATGTATATTTTGCAAATATTTTCTCCCACTCTGTTGGTTGTCTTTTAACTCTTTTAATTGTTTCTTTTGCTGTGCAGAAGCTTTTTAGTTTGATATAATCCCATTTGTTTATTTTTCCTTTGGTTGCCCGTGCTTTGGGGGTCGTATTCATGAAGTCTGTGCCCAGTCCTATTTCCTGAAGTGTTTCCCCTATGTTTTCTTTAAGAAGTTTTATTGTCTCAGGGTGTATATTTAAATCCTTAATCCATTTTGAGTTGATTTTAGTATATGGTGAGAGGTATGGATCTAGTTTCATTCTCCTGCATAACGATATCCAGTTATCCCAGCACCACTTGCTGAAGAGGCAGTCCCTTCCCCAGTGAATAGGCTTGGTGCCTTTGTCAAAGATCAGATGGCAGTAAGTGTGAGGGTTGATTTCTGGATTCTCTATTCTATTCCATTGGTCAGTGTGTCTGTTTTTATGCCAGTACCATACTGTTTTGGTTATTATAGCTTTGTAGTATAGCTTAAAGTCAGGTAGTGTTATGCCTCCAGCTTTATTTTTTTTGCTGAGCATTGCTTTGGCTATTCGTGGTCTTTTATTGTTCCATATAAATGTCTGAATAGTTTTTTCCATTTCTGAGAAAAATGTCTTTGGAATTTTGATGGGGATTGCATTGAATTTGTATATCACTTTGGGTAGTATGGACATTTTCACTATGATGATTCTTCCAATCCAAGAGCATGGAATATCTTTCCATCTTCTTGTATCCTCTCTAGTTTCTCTCAGCAGTGGTTTGTAGTTCTCATTATAGAGATTTTTCACCTCCTTGGTTAACTCAATTCCTAAGTATTTTATTTTTTTGGTGGCTATTGTAAATGGGCAGGCTTTCTTAATTTCTCCTTCTGCATGTTCACTATTGGAGAAAAGAAATGCTACTGATTTTTGTGTGTTGATTTTGTATCCTGCTACTGTGCTGAAATCATTTATCAATTCCAACAGTTTTTTTGTAGAGGTTTTAGGCTGTTCGATATATAGGATCATGTCATCTGCAAACAGGGACAGTTTGACTTCATCTTTTCCAATCTGGATGCCCTTTATTTCCTTCTCTTCTCTGATTGCTCTGGCTAGTACTTCCAACACTATGTTGAATAGGAGTGGTGAGAGTGGGCATCCTTGTCTAGTGCCTGTTCTTAAAGGAAAAGCTTTCAGCTTTTCCTCATTCAGGATGATATTGGCAGTGGGTTTGGCATATATGGCTTTAATTATGTTGAGATACTTTCCCTCTATACCTAACTTATAGAGGGTCTTTGTCATGAATGAGTGCTGAACTTTATCAAATGCTTTTTCAGCATCTATAGAGATGATCATATGGTCCTTGTGTTTGAGTTTATTAATATGGTGTATCACATTTATTGATTTGCGTATGTTGAACCAACCTTGCATCCCTGGGATGAATCCCACTTGATCGTGATGAATAATTTTTCGTATGTGTTGCTGTATTCTGTTTGCTAGTATTTTAGTGAGGATTTTTGCATCTATATTCATCAAGGATATCGGCCTGTAGTTTTCTTTTTTGGTTATATCTTTACCTGGTTTTGGTATCAGGATGATGTTTGCTTCATAGAATGAGTTTGGGAGATTTGCGTCCGTTTCAATCTTTTGGAATAGTTTGTAAAGAATCGGTGTCAATTCCTTTTTGAATGTTTGGTAAAATTCTGCTGTGAATCCATCTGGTCCTGGGCTTTTCTTTGTTGGGAGCCTTCTGATAACAGCTTCAATCTCCTTTATTGTTATTGGTCTGTTCAAATTTTCTACGTCTTCACGGTTCAGTTTTGGGAGCTTGTGTGTGTCCAGAAATTTATCCATTTCCTCCAGATTTTCAAATTTGTTGGCGTATAGTTGTTTATAGTAGTCTCGAATGATTGCTTGTATTTCAGATGAATCAGTTGTAATATCGCCTTTTTCATTTCTAATTTTTGTTATTTGAGTCTTCTCTCTTCTTTTTTTTGTTAGCCATGCTAATGGTTTGTCAATTTTATTTATCTTTTCAAAAAACCAACTTTTTGATTCGTTGATCTTTTGAATTGTTTTTTGGTTTTCAATTTCATTCAGTTCTGCTCTGATCTTAATGATTTCTTTCCGTCTGCTAACTTTAGGATTGGATTGTTCTTGTTTTTCTAGTTCTTTAAGGTGAAGTGTTAGGTTGTTCACTTGCCATCTTTCCATTCTTCTGAAGTGAGCATTTAATGCAATAAATTTTCCCCTCAATACTGCTTTTGCAGTATCCCACAGGTTTTGGTATGATGTATCATTGTTTTCATTAGTTTCAATAAACTTTTTGATTTCCTGCTTGATTTCTTCTTGGACCCATATGTCATTAAGTAGAATGCTGTTTAATTTCCATGTGTTTGTATAGTTTCCAGAGTTTTGTTTGTTATTAATTTCTAGTTTTAATCCATTGTGGTCTGAGAAGATACATGGGATAATTCCAATTTTTTTGAATTTATTGAGACTTGATTTGTGACCTAATATGTGATCTATCTGGGAGAATGATCCATGTGCTGATGAGAAGAATGAATATTCTGAGGTTGTTGGGTGGAATGTTCTGTAGATATCTGCCAATTCCAATTGGTCTAGAGTCTTGTTTAGATCTTGTGTTTCTCTACTGATTCTTTGCCTAGATGATCTGTCTAATATTGACAGTGGAGTGTTCAGGTCCCCTGCTATTATGGTATTAGTGTCTATTTCCTTCTTTAGGTCTAATAGAGTTTGTTTTATAAATCTGGCTGCTCCAACATTGGGTGCGTACATATTTATGATTGTTATGTCTTCTTGATGGATCAGTCCTTTTATCATTAAGTAGTGTCCCTCATTGTCTCTTTTTATGGTTTTTAGTTTAAAGTCTATTTTGTCAGATATAAGAATAGCCACTCCAGCTCGTTTTTCTTTTCTGTTTGCATGGTAAATCTTTTTCCATCCTTTTACTCTTAGTCTGTGTGAATCTTTATGGGTGAGGTGGGTCTCTTGTAGGCAGCATATAGTTGGGTCCTGCTTTTTGATCCAGTCAGCCAGTCTGTGTCTTTTAATTGGGGAATTTAAGCCTTTAACATTAAGAGTTGTTATTGAAAGGTGTTGATTTATTCTTAGCATTTTATTGGTTGTTTGGTTGTCTTAGGTGTCTTTTGTTCCTTGCTTTCTGATTTACTGTTTGGTTTCTTTGTTTGTTGGTTCCTTAGGTTGTAGATAGTGTTTTTGTTAGCTTGTTTTCTCTTCATGAATGCCATTTTTATTGTACTAGCGGGTTTAGATTTTTCTTAGGTTTTTATGGCAGTGGTAGTTATTTTTCAGGAACCAAACCCAGTACTCCCTTGAGGATTTCTTGTAAGGGTGGTCTTGTGGTAGTGAACTCCCGCAGTTTTTGTTTGTCTGAGAAATATACTATTTGCCCCTCATTTCGGAAGGATAGCCTTGCAGGGTAGAGTATTCTTGGCTGGCAATCTTTGTCTTTTAGTATTTTGAAAATATCATCCCATTCCTTTCTAGCTTTTAGGGTTTGTGATGAGAAGTCTGATGTTAACCTGATTGGGGCTCCCTTATAGGTGATTTGACGCTTCTCTCTTGCAGCTTTTAAGATTCTCTCTTTGTCTCTGAGTTTTGCCAATTTGACTATGACATGTCTTGGAGAAGGCCTTTTTGGGTTGAATACATTTGGAGATCGTTGAGCTTCCTGGATCTGAAGATCTGTGATTTTTCCTATACCTGGGAAGTTTTCTGCCACTATTTTGTTGAATATGTTTTCAATGGAATCTCCATTTTCCTCCCCTTCTGGAATACCCATGACTCGGATATTTGAGCGCTTGAGGTTGTCTGATATCTCTCTCAGATTTTCTTCCATGTCCTTGATTCTTTTTTCTTTCTTTTTGTCTGCTTGTGTTATTTCAAACAGCCCATCTTCAAGTTCAGAGGTTCTCTCTTCAACTTCGACAAGCCTGCTGGTTAAACTCTCCGTTGTGTTTTTTATTTCGCTGAATAACTTCTTCAGTTCAGCAAGTTCTGCTACATTTTTTTTCAGGACATTGATTTCCTTGTATATTTCCTCTTTCAGATCCTGTATACTTTTCCTCATTTCATCATGATGTCTAGCTGAGTTTTCTTGTATCTCATTCAGTTTCCTTAGAATTATCACTCGAAATTCCTTATCAGTTATTTCAAGGGCTTCTTGTTCTATAGGATCTAGAGTATGAGATTTATTAACTTTTGGTGGTGTACTTTCTTGATTTTTTGTATTTCTGGTGTCTTTTTTTTGGTGTTTATTCATTGTGGCAGGGGGTTTCACAGTCCACCGGTTTAAGACTAATGACTAACTAGGATGTTGCTGTCGTTGCCAATTTGGTATGGCTCCCGCCGTGACTGCTCAGTTGGCCTCTAGTGTCTTGTGTGTGTGGTTGCCTCGGGTCTTGGGCTTCTCCGGGGATCCACCTTTCTGGTCAGCTTGTACTCTGCTGGGCTGGTGGATCACGTAACACAGGGTGTGTGATCTCTGTTGAGCTTTCACTTTCTGTACAGGACTTCTCCCCGTTCAGTGTGCTCTGGCCCAGGCTGTTAGATCGTGCAGTGGCGACCCCACCGGGTGTGTGGTTTCTGTCGAGTCTCCGCCTCCCTGGCCGCACGTCTCCCCCCTCTGTGCACACTGTGCTGGTTTGGGGCGTGTCTTCTGCACCCCTGTCTATCAGCTGGGCCTTCAAGACCCTGCTCAGCACCGCCTCGCCCAGGAAGTCTACCAGGTTTCTGCTAGGCACAGACGACCAGTCTCTCTGGGTGCCTTTGTAGCACTGTGTAGATCTTTCTCGGGTCTTGTTCACCTTTGTATCCCCCCGGTATAAACCGAATCTAGTGCCCGCCTGCAGCCTGCTCTCCGGCAGGTTCAAGCAGACCTGGGAACTCTCCTACCACACTATTCCCAACCAGAAATTCGTTAGGCTTTTTTCCAAACTGGTGGTCGCAGAGATGGTATCTGCCTCCCAGTAACAGGAAGTTTACCGGGGCCGGAGACCAGGGTGTGGTGGAGTGACAGCCGGCCCGCCCGTACTTCCTAGCCCTCCCAACACTGGTCGGGACGCCCCACACCCCCAGCCCCGCCAGAGAACCGCGGAGGGAGTGGGAGAGGAGGCCGGCCTGCAGGGTCCGGAAAGCCCCGCGCCAGGCCAAGCAAATGGGCTCAGTGATGGCCGAGCAGGGCGGAGCTGCCCGCACCTGGGAAAATGGAGGCAGCACCGGGGCAGTGAGTGGCCTGGTGGTGCAGGCGGGAGCCGCGTGGGTATCCACCCCCCGAACAGAGCTGTGCCAGGGATCACTCACAGTGCTGTGCCAGGTCGGGCGCTCGCTCTGTCTCTGGTTTGTTGCCTTCCGTGTTCTCGGCGCTGCCGCCTCGGGCTGTTCAGTCGCGGCGCCGCTCGGGCGCTCCCAGGAATCTTCTTTAATGCCGGCCTGAAACCTCGAATCCTGAATAGGGCAGCTGGCCGCCTTCAGTGTGGCCCCAGCCTCCGGGATCCTGGCTGCATCCACAGCAGCCCTGGCGCCGTGTTCCCTGTTTCAAGACTCGCTTTTGCAGCTAAGAATCAGTTCTTTTCCTGCTCCACACTTCAAAGCTGTTGCCTGTAAATGAGGCAGCCTCTCCTGCCGGGGGCAAAGTGGCGTTGAGCCCCCACGACTGGCCAGCAGCAGCAGTCCTCCCTTAAGAGATGGCCAGAGGAAGGTCCACAAGTTTCCCGGCTGCCTGAGGCCCAGTGGCCACCTTTTCCACCTCAGCTACTCCGCGCCAGCCGCCGCAGCCGCCACCATCTTGAAACTCTCTCTCTCTCTTTTTTTACTCAAACTTAAATGTTTCAGAAATTATCTTCACTTGATCTTTAAGCCAAAGAACCAAAGTTTCTCCTTGTTATTTTTCTTTCTCTCCTGGGATTATTGCTTTAATTTATGAGGGATAAAAGCAAAACAAACAAAAAAAGAAACAATATTATAATTTATAATATCACACAATGAATTTAATTTTTAATTATGCTTTTCTAATCTCTGTCCAGATAAAAATAATTAAAGCAGTGAATATCCTGTTTACCTTTTGCCATGTTCTGTGGGAAGCATTTTATGTCAATAATCATATTTGATCTTCACCGTAAACTATGAGGAAAAATTATTACTATTTTTCCTATCAAATGCAAGCAAGATAATAGCACTTCTCTTCTCAAAATCTTCCAATAGCTTCTTGTTTCCTCTAAGATTCTTGCTATGAACTAAAAGATCTTCATGGTCTGTCCATCCAGCACCCATCCCATTACTTCCCTCTCCTCATCTCCTACTGTTTTACCCTTCATCTCTCTGCTCTAGCCATCCTCACCTCTTTTCTTGTCAGGTGTGGACTTGCCCCAGGGCCTTTGCACATGCCACAGCTGAAATGCTCTTTCTCCGGATGAAAGTCTTCATGGCTTGCTTCCTCATTTCCTTCAGTTTATCGCCCAAACTCATCTTCTCAGCAATACCTTACCTTGCTTCATCTAAAATGTCACTCCTCCAATAATTCGTATCTCATTCTCTGCCTTATTTTTCTTTCTGATATTTATCATGTTCTAATATACTATATGTTCCACATATTTGTCTTTTGTCCTTTTTATTAATACCCTCATTTAAAAGCATGAAGGCAGAGATTATAGCTTCTTTTATTGATTTCTGTATCCCCAGATCCTAGAACAGTGTCTGACAAATAACAGGCAAACAATAAACATCTGTTGAATGAATACATGTATGAATCAGAGACATCAAGTAATTTAAGATATTTTAATTAGTGGAGCTAGGATTTAACACAGACCACTTCATTTCTGCACACTCCACTTTTGAATATATTTCAGGAATTTGTTATATTAAAAGTAAAAGGTTGCCTGTAGCTTTACCCTAAGTAATCATTTGCATTATACTGTTTGGCAAAGTAGACCAAGACTTTCTGTTCAGACTTGACTTGACGGGCTCCTAAATGTTTTTCAGAAGCATTGTTAGATGCATAACACACTCAACTTGCCTTCTCTGAATTTGTTTTTTAATCGAAATGTGTTCATAATCTTCTCATCTCTGAACCGCCAAATTATACTGCAGTCAGTTGATCAAGATTGATTCTGAGCATGTGGGACACATTTTAAACAAGAAAGAATCTTGCTTGTTGTTTGTAATATAATGGGTAATGCACTGGAAACAGATTGCATGGACATTAAACTTCTGTCCACATATCTGTGTTCAACAACCCAAACAGTAAATATTTGTCTTGATGACTGCTTTTACAGAAGAGATACAAACAGCCATGGCTCCAATTCCTGAATTTTTTTTTATAAAGCTTTGACTTGAAAAGAATTGCATCCTATAAATACACATTTTGGGAGACTAGTTGGTTGACATTCTTCTGAAACAGGAGCTAGAGTATAATTAGTCGTTTAATAGGAGCAAAAAGTCATTTCTGAAAATGATACTTTAGCCACCTTGTAAATGTCAAGGATGATTTGAGCTGACTTATTTGATTGCTTCTTTTTTCCTACAAGAAGTCTCAATGCATGAAATAGCTTGCATGTGTAATTTAGGTCTCCATGACTTCCAGCAACCTAATGATGTACATAAACTTGAAATAAAATCCCCACTTTTCCCCAGACAGAACATACGTATTCATGCTCTTTAAAAAAATCTACCTTTTAGAGACAGAAATAATATTGTGGTTGATGGGAAAATGAGTGCTTGTTTGGTGGTTTGGTTTATCAAATAAAGTATTTCAAAATTCTCATGCTAGTACTCTGGAGACCCATCTGCATCATTGTATATAGATTCTGGGTAGAAAGGAGGTAAGAGAGGCATCTTAGCCTAGTATTCCAGTCTGTACTTACTTTACTATACTTAAAACTTATCCTTCCAGACTAGTATTGGAGGGATTTATGTTTGAATCACAGCTCTGTAATTAAAAGACAATACTTTATAAAATCCCCTTTTATCTCCCACTTTTTCTTATATCCTAGTGGTTCCTGTTTCTCTCATTCTCTCACTTTACTCCCTGTCTTACCAAGCCCCAAGCTACGTGTCTGTTGTTTTTTGAAGCATCTCCCTTCCTCTATTGGATATCGTTACACCTAATCTCCAAATTTAGAATTACAAAATCCTGGAAATGGGCCTTACCAAGAGAACTCCCCTTGAAAGAAAACAGAAAAGAAGGAAGGGAAAGAGGATGAGCAAAAAAGACCAGGCCTTCAGAACTCTCAGGCAAAGAGATGCAGCTACTGCCAGTCGGTATTTGTGCAGGAGCAAATAAGTAACAAGACCCGAGGGATATGGGCTGGGAACCAACAGCATCTGCTATAGGGTGATAGTCTGCAATTTTTATTTTCATGATTTCCAGCTATGCAGCACATGTTAAATGCCTAACATGTTTCTCAGCCAATTTTAGTTATTCAGCACTTTACTTCCTTCTTATTCTTTTAGGTAGTTTAAATCAGATTTCTGCATCACAACATAACTTTTAACAAGATTCATTTTTATGCCTGAAAACTTATTATCAATGACAGGCTTATTTTTAGACTAGTCTTATCAAGTAATATGTCAGGGTGTTGTGTATTTGATCTGAACCATTTCAGTAAGGTCTGTTATAGCCAGGCTATTTGTGATTTGAATTCCTTTATATGTTTTAATGCTTAGAGTAGACCTATGTTCACCAGCATACAGAACCATAAAATCGTAGAGCTAAAAGCCACCATACAGGTCATGTAATCAAGCTCCTTGCCACCCATAGCTATTTATCAGATGAGGAAGCCAAGGCTGGACAAGAACCACTTACCCAAAGTTGTATAAATAATTAGTCTTTTCTTTCTATAACCCTACATAAAACTAAAGAGGACTCTGGATTTAGGGTAAAATGTTTTGTTTTTCTGGGACAAAGGATTAGATTATACAGATTATAAACTTCCAGAAGGTCTCTGCATTTAGATTTGTTGGCCATGTTTTAGAAGTTAAGCCACTTGTTCCTGAGGTTTCTTTTCTTCTTGAGACATATGTACCCCAATAATAGGATTTCCTTATCTTGATGCCTCACACATTGTTCAGATGGTCTGCTTATATGTGTATTTAAACATGGGCTTGACTTTCACCATCTTCATCCTTCCTAAACCCAGTCTACTGGCCCCATTTTACAGCCACCATTCTGCTATGATGCTTGAGTTGTTAATAATTGTGCTTCCAGAAAACTTCCTGCACTGTCTTCTATTATAAAGACTTATAACCTAGTGAAGTAAAGTGTTTAAGCAAATGGGAATACTTTAAATTCTCTTTAGGCCCCATGCCTGACTCCTACTAGATATTTAAAATTTATAGTAAAGCAACACAAATTGAGTGCCCAGACATTCAAATATTTATTTTCTTTTGATTTTACTCATTGTTCCATGCCTCTCAACATTGAGAAATTTTCTTGAAAATTCTTAAGGATCTCCCAGATTACTAATTAAAAATTTTTCTTAATAAATTTTGTAACCAACTCAAGACAGAAATCTTTTTTACATAGATATTTCTAAATTAAAATAAGTATACTTATATATATAATAATTATATATAAAAATATAAATATATTTATATATATATAGTAGTCTCAGATAAGTAGAGTAATCCAAAAACCAAAAGATGACTGAAAATAATTTCAACTACATGGAAATTAAGAAATTCAGTTTTGTATTATTCTGGAATCAGAGAGAAAATTAACACGAATATTGAAAACTCTTTAGAAAACAGTGAAATGAGACACAACATACCCAAACTAACAGGTTATAGTACAAGCTGTGATGAGAGTCCTAATGCCTACATCAGGACAGAAAGCAAAAACGAAAAAATGTAGAGGTTGGAAACAGAAAAACAAAATATCTGAAGAAAGCAGAAGGAGAAAATTAGAGATCAAAGATATTATTTGCGAGAAATAAAGCAAAAAATTAAAAAGTGCTAGAGAAGATGAATACAGATCTGGTTCTTTGAAAATTCCAATAAAATTGACTTGTCCTTAAAGTCTATTGAGAAAGATGATAGACAGTGAAAATATTGAAAATACCCAGAGTAGCACATATATATTTGTTGAATGATGAATTTTTATAGAGGGGCAACTATATGCCAGGCATTATACTAAGCATCTCATTTCATTTAATCTTCACAATTGCCCTCTGGGGTAGCCGTTACTTTCATCCTCATTTTACTTACAAGGAATCACAGAGATTAAGTAAAATGAGCAACACTGCACAGCTGGGAATCATACCCAGGGATTTTCACTCCAGCATCTTCTTTTCTAAATATTAGTTGGAGATGGTGGTTCACACTCTCCTTGTTGTAGTTCTAATGGGAAACCCCAGAGCGGGTTCTGTACATCTCCCTTTTAAAAATCCTAATGTGAAGTTTAAGGTACTGTTTAGTTAAAAACATTTTCCAGAAAAACTCATAATGGATGGCATCAAACTTTTAATAGTTTGTTGTTGCAAATACATGTCTTAGGAAGTGTCTTATAGATGATCACCTACTGCAAATGTGGGAAAGCTAATATTTAAGGGGAGAAGGGAGCTGGAGAACTTGAACTCTTTTAGCCCTGAGTTCTGTGGTTCCTCTGGTTAACAGGAGTAGCTTTGTAGAAAGGATATACATTTTCTCACCTGTAAAGTCTGGCCATGGCTCTTGAGGGACATTAGTAACTGGTGGGTATTTTAGTAACATGAATTCTTCCAAATGTGACTTCCTCGCCCCCTCTGTCTTTTCAGGACTAAGGAACAGATAAGGATTCAGTGAAAAAAACATCTCACGGCTATCAATGAGAGTTTTAACTGGAACGACTTTCTAAAACTACGCTATTTTTTCTCTTTGCATCTAATATGCTAATTCTTTTGAACATGAACAGTTTCCAAATCTCTTCAATTGTCTGCTTTTTTCTTGTTAATGCAAACCGTGAACATGATATCTGAACCTAATTTAACAATTTGAACTTTCATTAACACCACACATAAAACTGATGCACTCTCAGCACAACATCTAAAATCCTTTCAGATGAAGAAGGTATTGTGCTTTAAATTATGCAGGCACAAATTCCTAATATTTAATAAAAATATTACTCCTGGTCCAGACATATCAGAACACTCCTTGTTGAAAGAAGGAGTGTTATAGAAATAAAGTCAAATAATTTTGGAAGATACATTAGGATCTGTTCCTTGGTTGGGTGCCCATGGCCATCTGGCCTCAATAAAGAGAAAAATCCAAAGGAACAGTGTGGAGAGTGGTAAAACATTTAAAGCAAAATAGGAAAACACATTAATTAGTTACTAAATGGGTAGGAAACAGCATAATTGTTAAGTTAAACACCTGGTTAAGTAGTTATTGAGTTAGGAAACATATTTAGACCACTTTAAGAAGAGATCCTTACTGAAATATAAGGTACTTGTGTCAAATCCTTGTCTTGATCTTCCTTATACGTTTGAAGTGGTTGGCAAGAACTGTCACGTAGTAGGTTCTCAAATATTTGCTTGAAGAAAAAAAAAGATTATGTATATTAGCAAGATATATTAATACATTGCAAACATTTTAGAGCTAAGGCAGAAAGGATTTTTTCTGTTGGTATCTGATGACAACTGGAGCATGTAACAAAATCGGTCGGGTTTTCTCAGGAGCTCTGCGGAAAGTCACAGATGTTATCTTGGTTTAGAAATTCTTTGCAACAGTGGTGAAGCCAATACATTTGGAAGATGAAAAGCAATTCACTTCTAAAGAATTACCGTGGACTTTGTTAATTTATTAAATTATATAAACCTAATCTATTTTAAGTCTAGCAGTAAAGACTTCTTTTTATGGGATTGTGTTGAAAAATCCTCATTTAGACCATTATGACATATAGGTTATGGAAGTATTTGTTTCGGGCTTGGAGACATTTTAAATCTGTGTTCCTTTAGTGGAATATAGATTTTTTTCTTAAGGGCAAGTAAATGTTCCTCTTAATTTTTCTGGCAATATGCAAAGATCAAATCACTTGGGCATTAATCATTAGAAATTCATCTTGGTTATAACCCTAAAGTTGTCTCATGAAAAAAGAATGGGTGGAGGGGGGACTAAAGTTTTACAATCCTAAATGTCACATTGCAGATGATTATTAATTTAAAATATTTTTAGCTCTATTCCCCATAATCAGAACTCATTAGACTATTGACTATATTCAATAGCTAAGTAATTAAAAGGCAGAAGTCAACATCAGGAGTTAAATTTACCTAATATCAGTGATTATTCTGGCCCATGTTTTTAGCTTGTATGACTTTCTGATATGTAACAGTTGGATTTCACAGTTATATAATTGTTGACTTGCTGGACCTTTTTGAATAAATACCTTGTCTAACAAACTTCAAATATAGATAAGATCAAACTCAAGGGATAGTCTTGGAATATTTTGTCCTTGAAAGGAAACTCTTAGCTAATAATAATAATAATAATAATAATAATTCAATATTAAACTTAGTTTAATCTTAAAATTGGTATTTAAATAGGTGATTAATGTTTTAAACAAGAAATCATTATTTCTACACAATTCAAATTTAAAATTAAAATACAATGGAAAGAAAGATTGGGATAAAGCACACAAAACTTCTATACTATGCATAAAGTTGTTTTAGAGATGTTGACGTCTACATCATTTGACTATAATCTATTCAAACGATCCAGCGGTTGGAACTTAACTTTAACTGGAAAGGTGATATGGAGACAATGATCCAGAGAAATTGTGCTTTTTAGCCCCTTCATGCAAAATTCAAGGATCCTTGCTGTGACCCCTCTACCTATTTAAATAGTTTGCTTAATAAGGATTATACCAAAGCCATCCTAAGCTAGATCTTAAGGCCAATTAAGGCTTGGGGAAAGCAAGATTCTCTTATCAATTGAAGTCTAGTTAGCTTGGGATTTGTTTGATCTAGATCGGGTGAAAGTCTAGGCTCATTGACTGTTTTTTCTTTAATTTATTATTTAAATGTTCTTTTTTAAATTTAAGAAGGTAGTATATGCTCAGTGTCACTACTGAAAAATAAGGCAATGATGCATGAAGAGAGAAGTTTTTTCTCCCACTCCACTCCCATCCCACCCGAATCAATGTTAATGGCATCATCAAGTATATCATTTCACCACTTTCTGCTTTTTCATGCATCCTTGTGCAAAAGTATATGTCAAAAAAGTATATGTTCCATTAATGTGTGTTTTTGTAAAAATGCTTCATATTAAATGTATTACTTTGAAATTTAATTTTCTTATTTAGCCGTATGAATATACTTCTCAAGACAATTGATGTAAATCTAAGTATGTATAAAAAACAACTGGATGTCTTGATAAATCACAGATAACCTTACCCCACTCTCAGAGATTTTGTTTCAGTAGGCCTGGGGTGGGGCCAGAGAATAAGCATTTTTAAAAATTTTTGTTGAATCATAATTGATTATACATATTTTTTGGTTTCAGTGCTGACATATGTGCATCAAATCAATATTACCAGCATATATATTGTTACAAATCATACTTATTCTTTATGCCCCTTGTCCAATATCTCCCTATCCCCCTTCTAGCTCCCCGCTTCCACCTCTGATAACCCTAGATTTCTTCTCTCCTTCTGAAAGAGTAATGGTTAGTCTGTTGATTTGTTGCCTAGATGATCTGTCCAATGCTGAGAGGTGTATTCAGATCCCCCAATATTATCATAGAGCAGATGCTTCTTCTGTCACTCTGGAATGGGCTTTGTGGAGAGAGACATCCTCTTCTTTTCTTTGGTCTCTGCTGGTGACTCTCCTTGTGTTAATGCACTCCAGTGGCTGGCAGACCATCTGCACAGAGGTCGTGGTGTCTAGCCACTTTTGCAGCAGCTGTGGTTATTGTGGTGGCTGTGGTGGGCCACCCACATGGTGATGTTTTTGGTATGCTCTTTACCTAGTTGTTGGTGGCACTGGAGGTGTGCCTGGTTGTGGGAGCAGGGTCTGATCCTGGCTCCATACCTCAGGATGCCAGGTGGGCCCCATGGTACTGGAAGTGTGCCTGATTGTGGGAGGAAGGTCTGGTACCTGGATTCATGCCTCAAGACCCCAGGCAGGCCCTGGCACCGGCAGTGTGCCTGGTTGTGAGATGGGGGTCCAGTCCCCCTTGCTTACTTCTAAAATGGGGGAACTTCCTGTGGGGACCAGTACTTGAGCTCTGTGGTTGAGCTAAATTGCTGCTTTGCTGGTGATTCCCTAGGGAAGGCTTTTTGTGCAGCTCAGGTTTTAATGGTTGACTTTATAGGTACTCCTGGCTCTTAGGAGATCTGGTGCACCTGGGTTGTGAAGAAACTTCAGTCTGGGCCTGAGTCTTTTCATCAAACTGTATCCCATGCAATTCTATATTCCTGACCAGTCTCCTCTGAGTGGTCCTTTGCTGACTGGGGTGCAGATCAGCTGTCCTTGCTGTGCCCATGTTCTCCTGGTGAGCCTGTCTCCCCCACCACCCATGTTGCAAACACTTCTCATGAGACGGGCTGTGTGCCAGTCCCTTGCAATGACTCACTGGCCTCTGAGTGGCTCCCATTTTTTTAGCTGTTGTGGCTTCTCACTCCTATGTAGGTCTATGGGAACCCTATTAGTGGTTTTGCTGGCCTGAGGTCCACCAAGGCCCTCTTCTCCCCTGCTGCCTCCAAGCAACTCCATCCGAAGAGTACAGCAGAGGCTTTTACTGGCTCCTGCTCCGTGTGCTCAGCAGCTCCAGCCAGAAGCATTTTTAACAAGTTCCTGGGTGATGCTGAGGTTGCTTGTCCAAGGGCAGGTCACACTTTGAGAATTCAGAATACAAAAACTGCACAATTAATACATGTTTATATGCTTTGGAGAAAAAAATCAGTCAATAGAGATTAGCAAAATGAAAGCAAGAAAAATCACCCATATTTCAACAACACAGAGGCATGCCTAGCCTCTTGTTATGTATCTTTTCAGATTATGTAAATAAATAAATAACAGACAAATAAATGAATAAATTTTAAAAATTGTACTTTCGATGCTGTTTTTATTGTCCTCCTATTTTTCGAACATTTAGCTTACTACCAATTCTTTGTTGTCATGTATACATTGAGATAAACACCATTCTAGTTACTTTATTTTTATGAAGACTTGTATTATTTCTTTAGTATAAATTCCTAGAAGGGTAGTTGCCTGATCAAGGTATACATTCATATAGAAAATGTTTCCAAATTGCCCATCTAGGAAAATTCTAAAGCTTACACCCCCATCAGCTATGTATGAGAATCCTTATTAGTCCATAACTCTGTAGAAAAAGTTTGTGTGACCAAATGCAAACCCCACTTCTCCTTAAAAACCACTTATTCCTTCTATGGTAGATATTTAGTTTTTATTATTTGGATGCTCTGTACTGACTTTTTTCTTCTTATGAGTAAAAACCATTGTGATTTTCCACTCTCAGGTATATGTTTCACATTGGGGTGAACTACCTTTCTCTGCTCCAGGACTGGACATAAGACTCATGGGAACATCAATGTATATATATTTTTCTCATTCTCTAGGAATGAGCAGGTAACTCTAGCCAAGTTTGGGATTTTATTAGAATAAGGGAAAAGAAGTTCTCTCAATCTCTCTCTGTTTCTTCTCTCCTTTCTTTCTTCCCTTCCTCTGTCTTTTTCAGGATTTTGAAAACAGCAGAGAAAATTAGAGCAGAAAGTGGAGGGAGAAAAGGGAAATGGGGGAGCAGAAGAGAAACACAGGAGCAGCAAGAGAGAACTAGCTTCATCTGAAGCAAGAACTACTGCTGCACTTTTTACTAACATGGGCCAATCACTTCCATGGGTGACTATACACCTTCCTTGCACTCTTTTTCAAAGGCACAGGTCAAGATGTTTGTTTTCTATTTTAAATAATCATCTAAAAGGTACTGTCAAGCTTTAAAACTAAAATAATTATTTGTTAGTCACCACAAATAATTTGGAACTAAATAAAAACTTGTCATTTTCTTATCATTTACTATTACAAAATGCTTATTTTTATAATGAGGTTCGCACAAGAGTAGGTTGTTTGTCTCCTTCATAAGGTTGGAGAGCAGAGATAAGGGAGATAAGTTCTTATACCCTCCCCACCTTTGAGCCTTAGCTATTGTATTAGCATTCTAATGGTGACAAGTGATTTGGGTTCCTTCGTCACCTCATTAATCACATTAATGATGTCAGACAACAAAGGGAAGGTAGAGAAATCACTTGCCTTATCTTCTGATGTCTTTTCATTAGGGCCTCCAATCAAGGTTGGAGCAATGTTTTAGAGACGTTGACATGGACAACAAAAAGGCAGTTGATAGTAATTCCACTGAAAGCAGTAATGAAGCAGCCAGATTAGAAACAACCTAGCAGTAACCTGGTGAAATGCCAAATGGAAGGTGTTGGAAGCTTTTAAAATTAAGGTTACTTTTTCCTTAGATGAAATTACTTTAATGAACTTACTTTTAAGGGCTAGTGAGAGCAGGCAGAGGTTGGGAAGAAGACATACTAGGTTTCAATCATTCATTAATGTATAAGTTACTTTCCAGGGAAGCTGTTTAGCAGGTCAGAAGACAGGATTATTGTTTGGAAGAGCTAAGAATTAATTCTGGAACTGATATTTATTTTTATAAGTCATATCTAGGCTTAAAAGGGCTCCAAAATTTATTATTGGACTTCATATGAAAACAGGGAACTTTTCTGTGGGAATGGCCAAGGTTCAACATCCTGGGATTAAAAAAAAAGAAAGCTATAGTTCAATGTTAAAGAGAATTTGAAGACTATGCTGCAACAGACCATCTTTTCTGACATACGATAGAGAATTTGGACTTCAGATCAGGGCAGTATATGGCTGATGAAGTATAGACTTGGTTTAATTTAAGCGGAGATGGATGAGTTAAAAAATGCTAACACGTAACTCAGTATAGCATTAAATTAAATGCTGGGAGACAGTTGTCAACCAAAGTATATAAGCCCATTTAAAAGTGACATGTCTTTGATTTTATTCACCCTATGTGGATAACACTAACATATTAAGGACACTAGAGGTATTTTAACCCCTTGTTAATTATAGTGATCAGATTTTGGTTAAATGCTGCCTTGTATTCTATATCAAGAGAGTGATGATAATATGTGCTAAGTACGAACGAATTTTTTCTTTAATTTTTTTTTTTTGGGAAACCACTGTACACTTCATTCATTACTTAACAAGTATTCTAAACATTCTTATAGAGAATAGGGATCTAATGATAAATATATGATATTCAATTATTCTGTCCTCAAGACCTTATATACTTGTAGGGACAAAGAGACAATAAAAAAGTAAACTAGACAGATATTTTCAAATGGGGATAAGAACTATGAAAAAAATAGAGTTAGGTACAGTATGAGATGACTTAATTGGTCATTTAAGAAACTTCTCTTTGAAGAGGTAACATTTGAGTTGAACCCCATTTAAGAAGTAGCTAGCTATTCGAAGGCTGGAGGAAGAAAAATTATTTCATATAGAAGAAACTGAGGGCAAAATCAGGATATAATGAAGTTTTGAGGGAATGGTGGCAGGGTATAAAGCTTGAGAGAGAGACAAGTGCAGTTCATGCAGAGAGCTAGGAGATGGAAAGGAGATTACACTTCATTCTTGGCACAATTGATCTGTTTCATGGTAGTCCTCTCCTTTCTTTTAAATGGAGATAACAATATTACAAAACAAAATGCCTAATGTTTCTGCAAGTGTTGTGTCAGGTTATATCTTCACCTTAGTAAATTAGAAACATCTAGACATTTAGTACGTTTATCCTACCTGTCGTGAATGAACCTAGTTATATCCTATACCACATTTTAAAGGTCACATGCCATTATAGTACTGGTTATGCAACTTAATCATCAATCAACAGACATGTTATTTGCATTGATATTAAACATCTCCTTTAGACATTCAACCACTGATCTAAAGTCACTTAAGACAGGCATAAGATGGCTAATTCAACATGGATCAGTGGAACAAAATAGAGAATCCAGAAATCAACCCATACACCTTCTGCCATCTGATCTTTGATAAAGGCACCAAGAACACACACTGGGGAAGAGACTGTCTCTTCAGCAAATGGGTGCTGGGAAAACTGGATATTCATATGCAGGAGAATGAAACTAGACCTGTACCTCTCACCATATACCAAAATCAACTCAAAAGGGATTAAAGAATTAAATACACACCCTCAAACAATAAAACTCCTTAAAGAAAACATAGGGGAAACACTCCAGGAAGTAGGATTGAGTACAGACTTCATGAATATGACCCGAAAAGCACAGGCAACCAAAGAAAAAATAAACAAATGGGATTATATCAAACTAAAAAGCTTCTGAACAGGAAAAGAAACAAAACAATTAACAGAGTGAAAAGACAACCAACAGAGTGGGAGAAAATATTTGCAAAATATACATCTGACAAAGGTTTAATATCCAGAATATACAAGGAACTCAAACAAGTTAACAGCAAAAACACAAGTAGCCCAATTGAAAAATGGGCAAAGGAGCTGAATAGGCATTTCTCAAAGGAAGATATACAAATGGCCAACAGACACATGAAAAAATGCTCAACATCACTCAGCATTCGGGAAATGCAAATCAAAACCACACTGAGATACTATCTCACTCCACTTAGGATGGCTAATATCCTAAAGACTGAGAATGATATATGCTGGCGAGGTTGCAGAGAAAAAGGAACCCTCAGACACTCTTGGTGTAACTGCAAAATGGTACAGCCTTTATGGAAAATGGTATGGAGGTTCCTCAAACAATTACAGATAGATCTACCATATGACCCAGCTATTCCACTGCTTGGTGTATACCCAGAGGAATGGAAATCATCATGTTGAAGGGATACTTGTACTCCCATGTTTATTGCAGCACTATTTACAATAGCCAACAGTTGTACCAGCCCAAATGCCCATTATCAGATGACTGGATACAGAAAATGTGGTATATCTACACAATGGAATACTACTCTGCTATAAAAAAGAATGAAATACTACTGTTTGTAGCAAAATGGATGGCTTAGAAAAAATTTTATTATGTGAGATAAGTCAGGCACAGAAAGACAAATGCCACATGTTCTCACTTATGTGTGGGAGCTAAAAAACAATCAATCAATAAATATGCAAAAAAATGGGGGGTGGCAGAGAAGAAGACACAACAATCACAATAATTCCTTAAACTTTTTAAGACAAATGAACAGATTTGATGTTGATTGGGGGGGAGGGGAAGAAGGAGGGGGAAAAGAGGAATTGGTAAAGGGACACAAAAATCAACTACACTGTATATTGATAAAATAAAATAAAATAAAATAAAAAAATAAAATGAGAGACTTTGGGAGAACTTTCTGCTCCATTACAATTTGGGAAAGAAATTTTGGATTCTGGAAATTTCTGAAAAATTTTTTTATTTCCATACTTCACCTCAGGGTTTTTTCCTGCTTTTCAGATGCTTCCAAATTGATTGAGAAATAAGGGATCCTGATATCCTTTCCTAAAAGTCTGCAGAAAAGTCACTGAACACACCTTTCTTTCTGAAGTCCATTTTTTCCACATTATTTAGTTCCAGCTTAGATCTTGTGCACATACACTATCAGGAAATTGCAGGTTCTAATATCTTAGACATCCTTTAGAAATATAAATTGTCCCTCCAAAAAACCACTAATTAACACACTTTGTAATGCTTCTTGAGATGGTAAATTTGGGCAGGTCGAGATTTGAAAATTGGCAATATGTCCTTTTTTAAAAATTTCAACCATAACAGGGGGGAACCATGTTTTATTGAATTCTGTATCCCTGTATCTTAGTATAGTGCTGCATATTACATTGCAGGTGCTGATACAAACTACAAGGTTTATTTTTCTTTTTTTCTCCTGCTTTAATGAGGTATAATTAGCAAGTAAAAATTGTATATATTTAAGGTATATGGCAAGATGTTTTTATATACTTATACATTGTGAAATGTTTACCAAAATCAAGCTATTAGCATGTTCATTGTTTCACATGTGTGTGAGAACATTTAAAATCTACTCTCTTAGCAAATTTCAAGTGTGCAATACTGTGGAATGTACTAAAAAGCATATGTACTTCACAGGGCCTAGTTTTCCAAAGTCTTGCAATTTCAAATATTGACCTTGCAAGGACAGGAAATTGTCCTCAGTCTATAAGTCTCTGGTGTGAGATAAAGATTTGTGGCACAGCAGGTTGCTGGCTCAAAGACAGAATAGTTACTGATTATGTTACTAGTTACTAGTTATGTAAAGATACTGAGAAATTGCTATAAGAAGGAATGTTTGCTAAGATCAAGCTTGTGTTGATAAGATCACTTACTTGTCTACTGGAATGTCATCTGGCTTGTTTCACTGAAAGTTACCAGCCTATATTGTTAAACTATAACCCCACCTTTGTTCTCTTCCTGTAACTTCCTTGTCTGGAAAATAAATGCAGGAAGAGAACCCCAATTCGGCATTAATTTCCCAAGGAAGGGCTGCCTCTCACTGGAGGGTGCCTGGGAAGTTAACCTCTTCAGGGCTTCTCACTGTTCAGAAGAGATTGGATTTGAGTAATCCTTTGCATCTCCATCATCCAGGGGAAGTGGGGTGACAAATCTGTGGGGGACAAAGCAACACAAAGCAACAAAACAATACAGTATTGTTAACTATATTCATCATGCTATACATTAGACTTCAGAACTTATTCATCCTGTATAACTGAAACTTTGTATTTTTTTACCAAAATCTCCTCATTTTCCTCACATCCTCATCCCCTGGCAACCTCCATTCTACTCTTCTACTCTCTACTTCTATGAGTTTGACTTTGTTAGGTGCCACATATGACAGAGCTCATGTGATATTTGTCATTCTTGGCCTGGCTTATTTCACTTAGTGTAATGTTCTTCTGGTACAATATATAGCAATGCAATAATAGTAGGGGATTTCAATACCCTATGTTAAACAATGGATAGATCAGCAAATATTAAAATCAATAAGGAAACAGTGGACTTGAGCAACACTATAGACCAAATGGCCCCAATAATACATTTACAGAACATTCTACCTAACAGTAGCAGAATAACATTCTTTTCAAGCACCTGGGTTATAAAAGGAGTCTTAACAAGTTCAAAAAGATAAATATCATACCAAGTATTTTTTCTGATCAAAATGGTATGAAATTAGAAATTAACAACAAGAGGAAATTAGAAAATTTACAAATATGTGGAAATGAAACAACACACTTCTGAACAACCAATGAGTCAAAGAAGAAATCAAAAGGAAAATTTTAAAAATGTCTTGAGACAAATGGAAATGAAAACACAATATACCAAAATTAATGGGATTCAGCAAAAGCAATTCCAAGAGGAAAGTTTATGGCAATGAATGACTACATTAAGAAACAATAAAGATCTCAAATAAACAACATAACTTTACATCTCAAGGAACTAGAAAAAGAAGAAGAAACTGAGCTCCAAGTTAGCAGAAGGAAAGAAATAAAAAAGATCAGAGCAAAAATAAAATAGAGATTAGAACACAGCAGAAAAATTTAGTAAACCTGAGAGTCAGTTTTTTGAAAAACTAAACAAAATTGACAAACCTTTAGCTAGATTAACTAAGAAAAAATAGGGAAGACAAATAAATAAAATGAGAAATAGAAAATGAGATATTACGTCTGATACTACAGAAATATGAAGAACCATGAGACTACTGTAAACACTTATACAATAACAAATTGGATAACCTAGAAGAAATAGATAAATTCCTAGAAACACACAACCTACCAAAACTGAATCATTAAAAATATAGAAAATCTGAACAGATCAATAATGAGTAAAGAGATTGAGTCAGTTAATTAAAAACTCTCAACATAGATAAGTCCAGGACCTTATGGCTTCATTGGTGATTTCTACCAAACATTGAAAAAAGAATTAGCCAATTCTTCTCAAACTCTTTTAAATTGGAAGAGTCAGGAACACTTCCAAACTCATTTTACCAGTCCAGCACTACCCTGATACCAAAGCCAGACTAGGATGCTACAAAAATAGAAAATTACAGATGAACATTGAGCAAAGAACCTCAACAAAATACCAGTGAACTGTATTCAACTTCAACTGAAGTGATGATTTAAATTGTGTATTGTCAGGTCTTGAATACTCAAGGGTAATGAGTTTAATTTCTCTTGCCGTTGTTGTAGTTTGAAGCAATGCAAAAACTAATTGCTGTTAAATGAAATGCCCTCTCTGTAGGAAGATTTTAAATGTTTAAAGTATTTGATTGGTTGGTAGTGCATTTAAAATATGTATAAGTGCCACTATCTCAGGAAATAGCAGCTGGCTATAAATGAAAAGTTGCAAATGCTATAAAACTCCATAGAAATCTTCATTAGTCCTATTGACAGAGCCCTAACAGCAGTCAATGCAATCTGTTGCCTTCTATCCCAGGTTGGAAAGATAACCTGTCCTGGGAGACTAAGATTGCTACCCAAGAGTTTCCAAATTTTCTTCAAGTGATATCCAGAAAACAAAGGGTGGAGCTATGTGCTAAGACAGTTTTACCTCCCTGAGAGGCTGGGCCTTGCGGGGAGTAGGTGCTGACAATAAACACTGTCTGTGCTTACATATCTATTAATCCCCATGAACCATGACTGAGTGGTGACAGCATATAAGAGGACAACCTAAGGGATTAGTGCAGGGAATGGATAATTAGGAAAATAATTAGGAGGATAATTCCCTCCAAAGGAAACCTCATATATGGAAACCCCTGCCGCTGCCTTTGTCTAAGAAGTGATGTCAAGCTTATAGGAAGGCTAGTTTTACCAATAGAAACAGATTATCTCCCTGTTGCCCAATCTAGCAACTTGGGCAAACCAAGTTAGGCCCTGAACATTCCTAGGCTTTTTAAGAAATCTCAACCTAATTATATTTATGGTTAGAAGTGTAGAGACAGGAAAAGCAGCAGCTTAACTGTCCCCTGTCCTCCAATTTTAGCACATTCCCTCTAAGTTTGTAGCTCATAATTTAAGAAATAATTCCTTTGTTTGAATATCTGAGATCTCATACCAGAGAAAACCAAGAAATAGAGCTGGATCTAGATGAGTAATGGCAATATGCATTTTCTTAATTTTCTTTTGTTTATCTCTTTCTTTTGCATTTTTTTTTCCTAAAATGAGCATGTATTAGATTTCAGATTTAAAGAGTTATGTTTAAAATTATGTTCAACATTTTCAAGCAACAAATTTCAGCTCCTATCTCTTACTCTACTCCTTTTCCCAAGGGATTGAGTTTCGACAGAATGCTAGGATTTTAGTACTTTATCTTCTCTTTTAAAAAACATTCTTGAGATCTGTACCAAGCAGCAGGTGTTATAACAACTTTCTACTGCCTTAAACACCTAATCCCCTGTGACACATTCCACTTATTCTTCTTTTGTGGAGACTACTGCTTCAGCTGTGGTGTGATTTGCTGATCTTATTTCATTACTCTGGATGGCTGCTTTCAGATTGTCCAAAAAAGGAATTTATTCTCCTAAGGCTCAGTTTGTCATGTTTCTCTTTTCTCCAGCTACTAGTCTAGAGTACCCTTCAGTGTCTAAAATAACTTGTTGCCTGTTCAATGTTTTTTTTTTCTTTGTATCATATCGGTAATTTGTGCAGGTCTATGCTAAGAGCCTTTTTGAAAGGCAGGAAAATTATGGCCACTTTAAACTCCCATTTAATCAAACTTGCTGTTTAAAATAATCTGCCTGTGATTTCACTTTTGCTAAACCATGGATAGCTTTGGTTTAGTTGTCTTTATTCTTTCCAGCGAATGAAAATTTGGGATTGAAGGAGTGATTTTATTTTCCATTTCTAAAGATGCATTTATTTAATTGTTCAAAATTATCACAGAGTTTTGGAATACCAGAGTTGGGAGGAGCCTCAGACAACATGTGGTCCAAACACATGGTGACCAAACTAAAATTAGAATTTAGATCTCTGGTTTCTAAGCCCAGTGCCTTATTTCCTACTATATCTGGTATACTTTACTCTCAATTGGAAATGTAGCTTAATTTCTTAATTTTCAAAACAGAGACGTAAGGAATGTAATCTTGGTTCATCACGGAGACTTTAGTTGCAAACAACAGAAACTAATTCTGGCCATTTTAGGCTAAAGGAAATTTGCTGAAAGGTCATCATGGGCTCACTTATTTCCTTAGCACAGGTCTTCAAAATGGGGAGGGATTGAGGGATCCCAGAAGGAGAAAACAGCATGTTGATTGACCAAGATGGCCTTAATGTTTCCCTCAGCTTGACTAAACTTTAGACAAGTTTCTTTCTGACTTTAGGCTCCTGAAGTCCCTTTTCTTAGCTTATCTTGCAGCCATAAATTCTGCCCCTTTGAGATTTAAATCATTTCCCAGCCTTCTGATAGTTTTACAACTCAGAAATGTTTTTCCTAAGGACCTGGGGACCTTCCCTTTGAAATGTAAGCATCAAAAAAATAGTGCCACTATCTCCCAGACTCTGTGGCAGGGTAGGAGCCTAACTTCCATGAGAGCCAATTAACAAAGACAGATGGCCTAATCATACTGATCAATCATCCCCAAAGTCCTTTAGTAATATCACTAACTCATCCAGTGCTTAAAAGTCTCTTCTGTTGTTTCAATGGAGAGCTGAGTTCAATCTCTTTCCTCTATTGCAACAATTTTGAATAAAGTCTACCTTACCTGTTTAACTTGTCCAGTGCAACTTTTCTTTGATGTCATGATGCAGTAGGAAGGACTAGAATTACAACTATTTTAATTTTTTGTTTATTTTATTTAATAATATAGAAATGTATTATGCTGAACTCTTGAAAACAAAAATGTTCTTAACTATCTGATTTAGAAAATTCAGAACTGTCGTAAGAGATGCAGAAAAGAAATAAAATAAGGAAAAAAACTCAGGTCATAATGAGAAATGAGTTTTGAGTTTGATTTCAATCTCTTGTAACAAAGTCAGTCAAAGAAAATGAATGATAGTTACATATTTATCAAGTTACACAATATATATAAAGATTATTATACCCTAAAAGAATTGTGCAAAGTCAATATTTGATTAAAATATTTATATTAATAGTGCTTTGTAGACTACTTAATAGTCCTTTTTTTTTCTGATTCTCTAAAAAGATTGACAAAATTTGCAAACCTTTACCTAGACTGACCAAGAAAAAATGAGAGAAGACAGAAATTACCAAAATCAGAAATAAAGCAGGGGCATGGTAGAGCAGTTGCTTCTTCTATTATGTTGGAGTGGGCTTTGAAGAGGGAGACATCCTCTTCTTTTTCCAGTCTCCACTGGTGACTCTCCTTGTGTCACTGTGGTCAGGTGTCTGGTGGGCCACCTGCACAGTAGGTGTGGCTACTGCTGTGGCATTGAGCTGCTTTTGTGGCAGCCGTGGCTGTGGGCCTCTGATAGAGTTTGGATGTGTTATCCCCCCAAAACTCATGGAAATTTGAGCCCTAATGTGGCAGTGCTGGAAGCTGTTTGAGTCATGGGGGCAGATCCCCATGAATGGATTAATGCTCTCCTTGGGGGTAGAGGGGTGGAGAGTGAGTTCTCGCTTGGTTAGTTCCCATGAGAGCTGGTTGCTTTAAAGACCCTGGCACCTCCCCCCTCTCTCTCTCACGTCCTCTCCCATGTGATCTGCTTGTACCCTTGGCTGCCTGCTGCTTTCCACCATGAGTAGAAGCAGCCTGAGGCCCGTGCCAGATGCAGCTGTCCCAGAATTGTAAGCCAAATAAACCTCTGTTCTTTATAAATTACCAAGTCCAGGTATTTCTGTTATAGCAACACAAATGGACTAAAATAGCCTCCCTCAAGGAAGTGGTGTTTTCAATGTTCTCCTTGCTTGATTCCTGGGGGGGGGGGGGGTGCTGCTTGGCTCCTGCCTAGGACCCCGGGCATGCTCTGTTTCTTGACTGCAGTATTAATCCATTTTTGTTGCTTATAACAAAATAGCTGGAACTGGATGGTTTCTAAAGAAAACCGAAATGTATTGCTTACAGTTCCTGAGGCTGGGAAGTCCAAAGACCATCTGGTGGTGGCAACAGTGACCCAGGGGTCTCACATTGCAAGATGGTGGAAGCCGAGAGAGCAGAGAGAGAGAAAAACAGACTCTCATCTTCTTTTAAAGCTCTCAGAATGACACCCTGACCACCGTCTTTCATCCATTCACGACTGCACAGTCCTACTATCCAATCACCACTTCAAGGCTCCACCTTTAAATTACCATAATAGGATTTCCCACCTTCTTGACAGTCATAGTGGGGGCTAAGTTTCTAATACACAAAACTTGGGGGACACAACTCAAGCTTTAATGAATTTTGGGGGGACATAGTTCAATACACTACACCTGCATCCCAGCGGAGGGGACTGGTGCTCAGTTCTTGCCTTAGGACCCTGGGTGTGCTCTGTTTTTGCTTACATCTGGGTGGAGGGGGCTCCCCAGATATTTTTAGTATCTTTTTTCCATTCTTAAAATTGGGTTTGCAGGGAAGGGTTTTCTGTTTGCCCTAAGGGAAGCTGGGTCCCCTAAGTACTCTCACCAGATTTTATCTTATGAGCTAATCTCTTAGCAAATCAAGTGCAGTTTGAAAGAAAAATGGGAAGTTTGACAGGCAAAAAATAAAAAATAAATAACCTGTTGACAAGAATACTTGTACTGTCATTTTGATTTCTTAACCAATATATCAGGCCAGGTACTATTTAGAATGTGTACAAGAGCTATGTATATGAGAGATACCAATGATATTACTGCTTCCTTTTTTCCCTTGTAGTATGGCACAACTCTTGGAGTATGAACAATAAAGATTTCATTAGATTAAGGCATAGATGGTACAAAGGTTTCATCTAGCATGAACAATACTACTCAGTAGTAGTGTGTACAATGGAATACTGGATTGAGAAGGATTCCAAAGTCAAACTGGGTTCAATGGAAGAAGTACAGTAGCAGTTTAGTGGTTGATATTTATGCCATGTGTGTTAGCCTGAGTCCTCTGAGAAGCCAATGCCAGGATGGGATTTAACATGCAAAAGGCTTTTAGTAAGAAAAACAGCTGCGAGAGGAATGGAGTGGGATCTGGGGAAGACTGCAACTCAAGTCTGATCCTGAATACAGGTGAGAGGGAAGAAAAGTTTTGTCAAGGTATCTTAGAGTGCTGTGCATCTATAGAAGATGTTACAAGGCCATCTGGAACCTTCATATCAAAATTGCAGGTTGGAGGAGTCTCGTGTTGCCCAGGGATTGGCCTGCCTTAGAATCTGTGCTGTGCTCAGTCACTGGCATTAGCATAAGTGCAGACAAGGATTTCAGAGTGTAGCAGCTGAGCCCTTGGCCAAGTCAGCTCTCTGTAGTAGAGTTCTGCAGGCACATACTCATGAACGTCATACCATGTGAGTGTTATCTTTAGGTTAAGATATTAAAGAACCCCATTAAGACTAAAAGAACACCATAAACATTCAAATTAATGGTGGTGGTGCAGAAAACAAACGAATGTCTACTTGTAGAGAAATTGATTAGATATCCTAGTTTATTAAATAGAATGTGTTCAACAGCAAGTAATACAAAAATCAAAGCAGTGCCTTTAAACAACAAGGACACTTATATCACATAGTAAGAGGTATCTAGATAGGAAATTTCAAGACTTATTCACTGTCTGAATGATGTCATCAAGAAGCCAGACATTTTCTATTGTTTTGCTATGCCATTCTTGACCTGTTTGTTTTTCACCCTGAAACTTGCTAACCAGTGGCTACACAATGGTGCCAAATTTCCATGTATACATTTCCACTCAAAAGTAGAAAGCAGGACAGTGGCCATGGGAGATAGAAAACTACTTTTTCTTTATCTGGGAAGGACAGGTTGCTGTTCCAGAAGACCCCAGCATATTTCCCTTTGTTTTATTGGCTGGACATAGTTTATATGCCAGTAATTAATGGCAAAGACAATAGAATAAAAAAAAGAATGATTTGTGTAGTCATAATTGATTAGAAAAATAAATATTTATTTCCCTTTCTTCAGGGTTGGAAGAGGGGCCCACTTTCCTCAAGTACATTGATGACAATCTGATACCTAAACAAAATAGTATTACTATTAGCCAGGAAGGATGAGAAAGGAAAAGGCAGTTAGGTAAGGAAGCAATAGTGTCAGCTGCAACTACACACCTAGGGAGGTTTTGAGTGTGTAGAATTATGCATTGTTTGATATGCATGAAGAAAAAGAGAAGTCTGGAGCATGGACACTTCCCAAAAAGGACAGACAGAAATAGAAACCATAAGACTGGTGAAAAGAAGGCCTTAGAGTCTCAGAAAAACCCCAAAAGATTTAAAAATATTTTGCCAGGCACATGTTGAAAGAGTAATTGAAATACGTTTCTGGAGAGAAATTTGGTAATGTATGTTAAATGCATTACATTTTCATATATATTTTGACCACTTTAGAAATTCTATTTTAAGATTGTGGGAAGATGGCAGACTGGAGGAACCCAGGATGCATTCCTGCTGCAGGTTAAGACCAGAGAAAGCCCGTCAAAACCACTGCTGCAAGAGCCGGTGCCATTGTCTGGTCCCAGGATCATTGCCTGCCTTCCCTGAGAGAGGTTCATCCTATTCCCTGCTGATGTTGCCTTTAGCATGGCCCCTGCCACTGCTACTACCACTGCAGCCACCAGCTGCCACCCAAGCAGTGTGGACTCCATCATGCCACCACTGCACCAGCCACCCCTACTATGTGAGGGCCCCCCACTGCCCACTTGATTTCATTGACATGAGGAAGGACATGAAGGAAACTGCCAAAAAGTGGTGAATGGGCACAAACCCACATCCCAGTGGTCCAACCCACACTGGAACTATGCTGCCCCTGCAGTCATGCACCTGTGGGTGGGAGCTATAGGTACAGTCCACCTGACTGCCTTGGCCTGGGAAGAGACACATGCAGACTCTGGAGAGTGAAGAAACCCAGGATAGCCAAAGAGGTACAAAAGAAAATTCCCAGCCACCATCAACTCATCCTCCAACCAGGGGAAGCAAGGACCCAAGAGAAGCCTCTGCCTGCAGGAATTAGGAAAGAGAAATCCAGCCCAGGGTCATTTATTCAATCTGAGGAGTTCCAGTATACCCCATTGTACCTATCAAGGTCACAGGATACTTGCCAGGGTGCCAACAGGCCCACCCAGGGTCACCCACACCAACCAAAGAGTGACAGGGAATCCAGGAACTTCTCCCAAGAAGTCAAGAGATTACCCCCATCCTCAACAACCCAAAATAGTGTCATGAGCCCCAGCAAGGAACAACTAAGTGCCCCAGCCCATGGAGGGACTCATACACAACTCTGACATTGAATATGGCTAAAGTAACTACATGGAGACTACATTACTGTATCTACCTGGAACCAAAGCTAAAACACCCTACTCAATGGTCAATATAAATCACACCTACAGGAGGGAGACTTACCCCTCAAAAGCCACTCCAAAGTAACAGAAGAGGCAACTTCTCTGCCAGATGGTCAGACATCAATGTAGGGATATTAGAAATATATATATATATAAAAACTCAAGAAAATATGATACCACCAATGGGAAACAATAATTCTCAAGTACCAGGCCCTGTACAGCAGAAAACTCTTGACATGACTGAAAGGAAATTCAAAGCAACAATCCCAAGGAAACTTAATGAGATGCAAGAAGACCCAGTTAGATGACAAAAGGAAATGAAGAAAACTATTCAGGACACGAAGGAGGAAATTTACAAAGAGACACATATCTTGAAAAAGAATGTAGCAAAACTGGAACTGAAGTATTCACTCAAGGAAAGAAAATAACACAACCAAGAGCTTAAATAGCAGGCTAAAGCAAACAGACGAATGAATTTCTGATCTTGAAGATAGACTTTAAAAAATAACCCAGGTGGAAAGAAAAACAAAATTAAATGAAGAAAATCTACAAGAGGTATCAGACAACCTTAAGCATATGAACATCTGAATCATGGGTGTTCCAGAAGGGGAGAAAAGAAAAGGCATTGAAAACCTATTCAACAAAATAATAGCAGAGAACTTCCCAGGTATTGGGAGAGATGGAGACTTTCAGATCCAAGAGTCTCAAAGATCCTCAAACAGATTCAATTGAAAGAGGTCCTCTCCAAGACACATTATAGTCAAACTGGCAAAGCTCAAAGACAAAGAGAGAATCCAAAAACAGGAAGAGAAAAATGTCAAGTCACCTAAGAAGGAGTCCCCATCAGACTAAGATTTTTCAGCAGAAACTCTACAGTTCAGAAAATAATGGCATGATATATTCAAAGTACTAAAAGAAAAAAAACAGCCAGCCAGGAATACTGTACCCAGCAAGGCTATCTTTCACAAATGAAGAAGAAATACTGTATATCCCAGACAGACAAAAACTATAGGAGTTCACCATCACAAGACCAACCCTACAAGAAATCCTCAAGGGAGTCCTGAATCTGTCATTCAAAAAGTCATAATCATCACCATAAATACATGAGAAAGAAAAAAACCCAACTGGTAGAGCAGATATGCAAATGAGAGAAAGAAAGAAACTATATCTTACCATCTCAGAAAACCAACAAACACCAAAGACAAATAATAAAAGGTAAAGAAAGGGACAAAAGATATTTAAAACATCCCAATGAAAATTGTTAAAGTACCATGGATAAGACAATACCATTCAATAACAACCCTAAATGTAAATGGATTAAAATTTTCACTCAAAAGACACAGATTGGCTGATTAGATTAAAAACCTAGACTCAACTATATCCTGTCTTCAAGACTCACCTCACCTGTAAAGACACACATAGAATAATAATTAAGGGATGAAAAAAGACAAACCATGCAAATGGAATCACAAAACAAGCAGGAGTAGCTATTCTTATATTGGATGAAATAGACTTTAAACCAAAAACAATAAAAAGAGACAAAGAAGGCCGATACATAATGATAAAAGAATCTATCCAGCAATAAGACATAACAATCATAAATATATACACACCCAACATCTGAACACCCAGACATATAAAGCAAACACTAATAGGCCTAATGAGACAGATAGACCTCAATACAATAATAGCAAAGACCTCAACACCCCTCTCTCAGCATTGAGCAGATCATCTAGGCAGTGAATCAATAGAGAACCCCAGGATTTAAACTACATGGTAGACCAACTGGGTTTGGTAGACATCTACAGAACATTTCATCCAAAAAGTACAGAATATACTTTCTTCTCCTTAGCCCATAACATTTTCCAGTATAGAGCAAATGGTAGGTCATAAATCAAGTTTCAACAAATTAAAATAATTAAGATAATTTCAAGTATCTTTTCAGACCACAATGGATTAAAGCTATAAATCAATAACTAGTGAAACTCTGGAAACTATACAAATAAATGGAAATTAAACAACATTATCCTGAATGACCTATGGGTCCAAGGAGAAGTTAAACAGAATATCAAAAAATTTCTTGAAACTAATGAAAATAAAGACATATCATACCAAAATGTATGGGATATTGCAAAAGCAGTACTAAGAGGGAAGTTTATGGATTAAGTGATTACATCACAAGAATAGAGAGACTTCAAATAAACAACCTAACTTTACACCTCAAAGAACTAGAAAAACAAGAACTATCCAATCCCTACATTATCAGAAGGAAAGAAATAATTAAGATCAGAGCAGAACTAAGTGAAATAGAGACCCCCAAAACAATACAAAAGTTCAATGAAACAAAAAGTTGGATTTTTGAGAAGATAAACAAAACAGACAAAGCATTATCTAGGTAACTGAAAAAAGAAGAAAGAAGACCCAAATATCTCAACCCAGTTAGACTGGTTATTACCAGTAAGACAGAGAATAACAAATGCTGGTGAGGATGTGGAGAAAGGGGGACCCTCTTATGTTTTTGGTTGAACTGTAAATTTGGTTGTTCAGGATAATGTTGTTTAATTTCCATTTATTTGTATAGTTTCCAGAGCTTCACTAGTTATTGATTTCTAGCTTTAATCTGTTGTGGCCTAAAAAGATCATTGAAATTATTTTAATATATTTTTTAATCTGTTGAAACTTGATTTTCGACCTACAATTTGCTCTATACTGGAGGATGTTATGGGCTGAGGAGAAGAAAGTATATTCTATACTTGTTGGATGAAATGTTTTATAGATGTCTGCCAAACCCAGGTTGTCTACCATGTAGTTTAATTACATTATGGAAAACAGTATGGAGGTTTCTCAAACAACTGCAAATAGAACTGCCGTACGATCCAGCAATTCCTCTGTTGAGTGTATGCCCAAAGGCATGGAAATCATCATGTGGAAGTGATACCTGCACTTCTGTGTTTACAATAGCCAAGAGATGGAATTGACTTTAATGTCCATTGAAGGATGACCTCATATGAAAAATATGGTGTGTGTATATATATATATATATATATATATATATATATACACACACACACACACATACAGTGGAATACTACTCAACTATAAAAAAGAATGAAATTTTGCCATTTGTAACAACATGGATGAGTTTGGAGAAAATTACATTAAGGAAGTAAGCCAGGCACAGACAAATACCGCATGTCCTCACTCAGAAGTGGGAGCCAAAAAATAAGCAAATAAATAAAAAAGAAAGAAAGAAAGATACAGCAATCACAGTAATGCACTGAACTTTGAAAAGGAGAGACTAGAACTGTGGTTACGAGGTGGGAAAGGTGAGAGGAGGTTAGTGAGAAATTGATAAAAAAGGTCACAAAGACTTACTTTTTGTAATGATAAATATACTCATTATCCAGATTTGATTATCACATATTGTACATAGCTACTGATATTCAACTTAGTACCCCACAAATGTACCATCAAATATGTTGCAATAAAAATAAATGAATAAAGAAAAAATTCTATTTCAAGAATATAGAGTAGGGATGTAACCAGCTATGTATACAAAGATTAACATACAAGCATGTTTATCACAGCATTGTTTATAATTGTGTATGCCTGAAAACAAATAAAAGTTCATGTTTTTGAAGGAGATTTAATGTTTTGAAGGATATTAAATGCTTTTGTGGAAAAAAGCAGGTTTCCAAAATGATACCCATGGGCAGAAAATAGCAACATATTGAGAACCATCATTTTTACCTGTTGGAATTGCTGTAGATTTTTTATATTGTTTTTTATACTTTAGGGTCTTTTCCGGAATTTATACATTATCTATGAAATAAATTCTGTGAAAGATATCTCTTCAGTTTTGCCTAGCATAGAACTTCAATCCAATGTTGATTTCAGATGCACAATATTGTGTTCAGCCACCAAAGCTTGTTTAACTTCCGGTGTAGAATTTAAGTTGCATGTAGCAACAACTCACAACTCATGGTCTGTAGATGAGGAAACTGAGGCCGGATAGGCTAAGTAACTTGTTCACATGCTGGTAGTTGCTACCTTCACTTCTTACTCGGAAGACAATTACTAAGCGAGTAGGGCTGCCAGTTTATTCTGCCTCACTTACTGTTGGAAATATTAGATCAGATGATGACTGTGATATTATGAAATATATACTGGTTTTCATTCCATCTCCTGGCATTCAACTCCTAAATCCTTAGAATCTCCTAGGTGATGTTTCTTTTTGTATGCTAATGAGTTGACCAATAGGTGGCAGCGCCTAGGAGCTGGTCACCTGGTCACCAGAAAGAACAAGGCAGGACTAGAGGGTTGGGCCTTTCGGTCCCATCCCCCAACCTCTTGGGAGGGGAGAGGGACCAAAATTGATCACCAGTGGCCAATAATTTAATCAATTATGCCAATGTAATTAAGCTTCCATAAAAACCCAGAGGGCCAGGGTTTGAAGAGTTTCTGGATAGTTGAACACCTGGAGGTTCCTGGAGGGTGGTACAACTGGGGAGGGCATGGAAGCTCCATGTCCCTTCTCCCATACCTCACCCTATCATCTTTTCATCTGTATCCTTGGTGATATACCTTGTAGTAAATCGGTAAATGTAAGTATGTGTTTCCCTGAGTTCTGTAAGCCATTCAAACAAACTAATTAAATGCAAGGAGAGGGTCATGGGAACCCTGCTTTATAGCTAGTTGGTCAGAAGTTCCAGAGGCCTGGACGTGTACCTGGCATTTGAAGTGGTCTTGGGGACTGAGCCCTCAACCTGTGGGACTTGATGCTATCTCCAGGTAGATAGTATTGGAATTAAATTGGAGGGCACCCAGCTGGTGTCTCCTGGAGAATTGCTTGCTTGCTTGCTGGTGGGGAGAAATCCTACACATTTGGTCACAGAAATCAGAAGTCAGTCTTCTGCGTTGCTGATGATAATTGTTATATTGTGAGACGGGGGGAAAGACAATGTGTTTTTTCCTATTCGCTCAATGACAAACACACTTACCCAAACCTCCTAGAGGCTCCCGTCACACTCAGTAACACTCATGCCCCTTACCATGGACCCATCTCCTGCTATCTTGCCTAACTCATCTTCTACAATGCTAACTTAGTCTAGTTAGAATGCTTTCTCTTGCTTCTTAGCTCTGCCAGGCTTGTTCCTCTTGAGGGCATTTGGGCTTGCTGCTCCATCTTCTGTGGATACTTTTCTGTTAGATATTTAAAGGGCTCACTTCCTTACCTTCATTCAAGTTTCCGTTCAAATGCTTTCTCTCCAAAGAGACCATCCCTGACTAGAATGTAATTTAGTATCACCTCTCTCCATCACTCCTCACTTTTTACTATGGATCCACATCATTTTTGTCTGTACTATGGAATGCTCTACTTTGTGTTTGTTTCTCTCTCTATCTTTCTAACTAGAATGCAAACCCCATAAGGGTAGAGATTTTTTCTTGCTTTCAACTGTATCCCTAGTACCTACTAGAGTGACTGACACATAACATGAGCTCAATAAAATCTGTTGATAATAAATGTATCAGTGTCAGAGCCCATGATTTTTGACCCCAAATGATATGCTCTTTTCATTATATCTTAATCAGAATGTTTGTATGGTCATAGATTATTTTAGACATGTACCAACTAATTGGTGATTAGAACATGTTTTTCATAATTCTTTCTTAAAACTAGAACATCAAACGGTTATTATTTCTAAAATAGCTGTGCATCTGGCAAGCAGAAAGTACAGATTTGTACACCTTAAACTTCTGATGATTCTATTTTCTGAGTTTACTTCAAGAGGAAAGAACATTTACACTCACCAGAACCTCAAATTAACTTGTCTACAAAGATTTATCACAATTTATTTTTTCTACTGCTTAAGCCCTGGTATAAATTAAAATAGTTAATTAGGTAATAAACTATTTATAATGTGTTATAACTATTAGTAAGTTGTAAGTATTCAAAGCATCATTAGTATCAAAGTGTATTAAGATTAAAAAGTTTAGTGTGCCATTTACAGTAAATTATGCAATTCTTTAAAGCAAAACAAATATTTCAGTAATGTGTTAATGATTCGTTGGTATGATGTCAAGTGACTAAAGTGATGGTAGGTGGGCAATGAGAAATGAGTTTGAAGCTGATGAGCTTTTAATGATATGTCTTCATCTTTTGCCCTGGCTCTTAATACTCAGAATTCAATTTGGGTTACCTCCCTAGATAATTGATAAACTTTGCCTCATTTCTCAATAATATACATTACATTTCTATGATTCTGTTTTAACTCTTAGAGTTAATGGTAAAAATAATTATATTTACCCCTTAGAGAGTGTTTTTATAATGTGCCGGATATTGTGCTAAGTTCTTTGCACTATTATTACTCATAAGCCTTTAGCAAGACTTTTTCTTTTGAATGGTTGGAAAATAGTATAGAGAGTGCCTGTGTACTCATCACCCAGCTTTCTCTAATAATTATATCTTCTAAGAGGGTGCTTGAAAAAGTTCATGAAAAATAGAATAAAACGTATATGAATCTTTCCATGAACTTTTGGAAGGCTCCTTTATATTTGTAGTTTATTATCAAAACCAGGAAACTGACATTGGTAAAATTTTATTAACTTGGATTCAGAACTTAGGTTATATAAGCTTTCACTTGCTTTGTTTGGTGTATATAGTTCTGTGAGATAATACAACAGCATCTATTCATGTAACCATCATTACAGTCAAGAGACAGAACTGTTTCATCTCCATGAAGAAATTCCATCATGTTACCCCTTAATAGTCATATACCCCAACCTTAACACCTGACAACTACTGATCTCTTTCTTTTTAAAAATTTATTGATTTATTAATATCATTATTATTTTACATTCTAAGGTGTTGTGGAGCAGTTGGTGGGGAAGGGCAGAGAGGAAAGGGTAGGAGAATAGGGTGGGAGGAGGTTGAAGGAGGGGGGCATGGTCAAGGCCTGTGGCACCCCCCCATTCCAGGAAGGCAGACCAGGGGGCTTCCAGTGGCAGCGTAGTCATTGCTGGGCTGGATACAGACATTGGGAGGGCATGGCTGAAGCCCTTGGCCAGCCACTGCCCCCACTTGGGAGCCTAGGGAGCTTCTGGTCCTTGTAGGTTTTGTAGGTGCTCTTTGGTGGTGTTAGACCTTTACCAGTTAATATCAGAAGTTTGTCTCTGATCTGTGAGTATTTTGTTTTTTCTTCCAATTCTGTGTTGGATTATTTGCTATTCCCACCACTTAAACTCTGCACTGGAACTGATTTGTGGTTCTTTGCTTACTTCTAAAATGGGGGAACTTCCTGTGGGAAACATTATTTGAATCCTGTGGTTGAGCTAAATTGCTGCTTTGCTGCTGATTCCCTGGGTAGGGCTTTTTGTTCAGCTCAGGTTTTAATAGTTGACCTTGCAATCACTTCCGGGTCTTGTGAGGTCCCATACACCTGTGTTGTGTGGAAACTCTCATCTGGGCCTGAGTCTTTTCAGCAAACTGCACCCCCAGCAGTTCTATATTCCTGACCAGTCTACACTGAGTGGGTCTGTGCTGGTTTGGGGGTAGATCAGTTGTCTATGTTATGTCCCAATGTTCCCCTGGTGGCCTGTACCCCCCACCACCCACACTCCACACACTTCCCATCAGATGGGTCATGTGCCGTCCCTTGTGATGATTCACTGGCCTCTGAGTGGCTCCTTTTTTTGTTGTCTGTGGCCTCTCGCTCCTATGTGGGTCCACAGGAACCTTGTTAGTGGTCTTGCTGGCCTGGGGACCACCAAATTGCTCTTCTCCCCTGCCACCTCCAAGCAACTTCATATGAAGGGCACAGCTACAGCTTTTGCCAGCTCTTTCTCCATGTACTCACCAGGGCCAGGCTGGATGCTGCTGGGGCTCAAAGTGGTGAGAGCAGTCCTTTCTTTCTCTCATTGTGGCTTCTCCCGCCTTCATGAACTCCACAGGTCTCTCCTCCTCTTCCCCTGAGCTCTAGCGGCCCCAGCTTGGCTGTGGTTGCTTTTTAATAGTTGTAAATTGGTTGATTTGTGGGAGACAGTGACACTGGGGAATGTCTATTCTGCTCTCTTGACCAGAAGTCCTGATCTCTTTTCAGTCACTATAAATTTATTACTTTAACATGTTATGTAAATGGAATCATAAGCAACCTTTTGAACAGGTGCTATTATTTTATAGTAATACTAGGAAACCTAGATAGCAAAACTCATGGAAGATGCCTTGCTGAAAATCAGCTAGCCAGTAAGAGAAGGGTTGGGGCTGGAATGCAGATTTATCTGACAGCAAAGCCTATGCCCTTATCTATGGTGCTATTTTTTCTTCCTCTACCGTATAAGTAATAAATACCTAAGTCGTAACATAATCAAAATTATTGCTTCCAGTAGCTATTCAAGTTTCCCTTTGAAAAATTCTGGTGTTTTTCCAAGTGAAGTGATCTTCAATAAAATCTTTTAGACATTTCTATTTGAGAATAATATGACATTATAGAATGTATGACAGTCAATGGATCTCTTCAACAAAATAAAATTAATCTGACAGGATATCATCTATCCCAATACCATTATTTGGCTCTTTCTTTTATAAAATGTTTTAAAAATTTTATTGTGATGAGAATGCTTAACATGAGATCTACCCTTTTAACAGAGTTTCAAGTATACAATAGTGTCATTAGTTATAGGCATAATGTTGTACAGCAGATTTCCAGAACTTACTTATACCACATAACCGAAACTTTTACCCACTAAGTAGCAACTTCCTATTTGCCCCTTCCCCCGACCCCTGGAAACCGCCATTCCACTCTCTGTTTCTATGAGCTTGACTAATTTAGATAGCTCATATAAGTGGAAGCACGTATTAGTTGTCTCTGTTTGACTAGCTTATTTCACTTAGCATAATGTCCTCAGGGTTTATCCGTGTTGTCACACATTGCAGAATTTACTTCTTTTTTAAGGCTTAATAAATTCCATTGTATGTATATACCATATTTTCTTTATCCATTCATCATTGATAGACATTTAGTTTGTTTCCACATCTTGGCTCTTGTGAATAGTTCTGCAATGAACATAAGAATGCTAATATCTCTTAAAGGTCCTGATTTCAATTATTTTGTATAAATACCCAGAAGTGGGGTTGCTGATCCATATGGTATTTTTTAGTTTTTTGAGGAAGCTTCATGCTATTTTCTATAGCATCTGCACCATTTTACATTCATGTGGCCTTTTCTTAATGCTATATGCAAAGAAAATTTTGACTATTCTTATTATTTATACTTTCCAGTTAAAAGCTCTGCCAAACTGGTGGACTTGTAGGGATCCACAGGGAAAAGCAGATCAAAGATACAAATGCAGCTATATTAGCATAAGCCAGTAAGAACAAAATAACAAAATAGAAAAATATCTGTACCAAGTAGTTTAAATCTGATTGCGAGCTGGTGCCCTGTGTAATGAATCTGGCCTGTAAATGTTATTTGGTCTGTACAGTGTTTGAAAAATGTTTATTTGAACTAGTTATAAACATATAATAATGAGATACTTTAAATTAAACTCTGAGTTTCTTTTTTTTTTTTTTTGTCTTTTTCGTGACCGGCACTCAGCCAGTGAGTGCACCGGCTAGTCCTATATAGGATCCGAACCCACGGCGGGAGCGTCACCGCGCTCCCAGCGCCACACTGTCCCGAGTGCGCCACGGGCTCGGCCCTCTGAGTTTCTTTTTTAAAAAATTAAATAATCTGACACATTGATTCTGCCAATGTCATTATGTGACATTGAACCTGAAGCTAAGTCATTATTTCCTCCTCTACATTGGGTACATGCTTTCCAGTTTGCCATAGTCCTCATGGAGCCCAACTAATCCATTTATGTTACCTGCCAGATGTCTGTACATATTTGAGTTTGTGGCATCTGATGAAGAGGCTGAGTGAGATGATCTCTTGAGATTCCTTCTGGTTCTATAATTTAAAAATTCTCGAATTAGAATTTAAGTACTCTTTAGAAAAGCATTTTCTATATTCTGCTCTGTAGAATGCTTCTGCTAGATGATAGCAGATGATCAGGATTCCAGGGACAAATAAGATTGGGAAATGCTGAGTACTGTATCTCACTTTGGAAATTTATAATCATATTCATTTATTAATAATGGCCTGAAAAGACAGACAATTATAGGCCTATTTAACATTGTTTAGCTCAATATTTTCTATCTTTATTTGACAATATGGTTGCTGTATATGTATATAGGTAGGTAGGTAGGTAAGTAGGTATTAGGTGCTTATGTATGTATTATTACAGAATGCATTATCACTTCTTGGAAGAATTGTTTTCCCCAGAGAAAAAATTTGAGAAATGCTGATTGGGAAAGAGTAGAAATTTTTGAGCATTCATTTTCTCAAAACATCCAAAATAGTTGACTTTCTGGAAATAAAAGTCTTAAATTTTCACTTCAGTGCTCTAAAATCAACATGTCATACCCATCAGTGCTGACTGAAATACTCATTTTAAATTGGGAAAAGGCTAAAAATAAAACCTCAAGATCTAAGTAGAGTTGTGAAATTGGCATCAATGGAACACTCCATGGTCAGCAAATTTCAAATGAAAGGGGAAAATCATCCTTTCAAAGCAAAACCTGCTAGATTGTAGTTTGGATTTTGGTTTCTTTACTTATAGGAGGTTCTGAATTTAGTACATTATCAGCCAGGCTAATATTTGAAGATTTATGTAATGATCCTTCAAGATGGAGAACTTACCACTTAACTATATCATCCGTTCAACAAATATTTAATTGAGTGCTTACAATGTACCAGCCTCCGTGTATAAATTAGTAAATAAAACAAAGCCTATCTCTCATGAGCTCACAATCTTGTGGGGAAAACAAGGAATAAGCAAGTAAGCAGGGTGAGCAGCAACTAATCACCTGTGTCTATAAGTAAGTGTTATCTATCTTGATTTAGCCATTCCACAGTGTATACTTATTTCAAAACAACATGTTGTACATGATAAATATAGAAAACTCTTATTTGTCAATTAAAGAAAGAAAAAAGGAAAGAAAGAAAGAAAAGAAAAGGAAAACAAAATGACAAGAAAAAGAGAAAGCAAAGACCAGGCTGCTAGGTGGAGAATAAAAGTGTGGGGAGGGGACATTCTTCTTCAGATTTTCTCTCGGAAAAGACTCTCGCAGAAGATGACATTTATGTTGAATCCAGAAAGGCTAAAAAAGAACAATTAAGGATAAGAATTCAAAAGAAAATTCCAAGCAAACGGTTCACCACATGCAGAAATTCCAGAGTGGGAAAGACCTCAGAATATGTGACCCGCATTCCACCTTAGCCCTGTAACTGAGTGACAGTGACCACAATGGTGAGTGGTGATGGGGGGTAGGGGAAGGGGTAGGCAGAGGTCATCCTTGCAGGGCCTCACTTTTGACCATGAAAAGATTTTATTTGAAATTCATCTGAATGCTAGTGAATATTTTATTTTACTTTATTTTATTTTGTTATGAATATACTATTTTTTTAGAGCTGTTTTAGATTCACATCAAAATAGTGAAGTTTCAATCAGGAAATGACATGATCAGGTTTATGTTTTTCTAATATCACTATGGCTACTATTAATCTGAATACTAGGTGAGTTTAGAAATAGGGAGATTAGGTGGGGAGATCATGCAGTTGTACAGAGAAGTCGATGGTGGCTTTAACAGTAGTAGTGGTAGCAGAGCTGGAGAATAATGTATGGATTCCATGCATATTTTGCATATGGCAACAGTAGGATTTGCTGATAAATTTTATGTGGGGTCTGAAAGAGTCAAATGATTTCCATGTTTCTAACTTAAGAAACTGGGTGGTTGGAAAGCAATTGAATAACATAGGGAAAACTAAGGAAGGGACAGATTTGGAGAGAGAAGACAGCAATCTGAAATTGAATTTGGAGATTTCTGTGGAATAACCTAGTGAAGAAGTCACTGTAAAGTGGATCTGAATTTCGATCTCGGAGGAGGGATAGAGGTTAGAGCTATCCATTTGGAGGCACTTCTCCATTTGACGAAATGTTTGAGAAAATATAATAAGCCAAATCTAATTAAATGTACGAAGTATTTCCTACTAAGTTTTGGTTTCCTGGAAACAAGTCCATTGGACATCTCATTTTACTTATATGTCATATTTTAAAAACTGCATTTTCCTTGTTTGTGAGCAGCAGTATTTTCAAAATCTAAAATTAAATGAGTCTGATTCTAGATATTTTATGCGTACAGTCCCAGAAACATGGTGAAGAGCCAGTTACATGCTACTCACAGGTGGGCAGTATGCCATCCACTTTTGGTTGCAATCAAATCATCCTGAATAACTAAAGGCTGATATTGCCTAATGGACAGATTCACCCTTGGATACAGTTCTGTGAGCCCCACTTTTTCATGGTTTCCTTTTTCAATTCACTGATAAGCAGGTGGTGATGACTCAGTAAAATTCAAATATAAGCCTCATATTTCAGTTTTCTTGCCTATTTAGAAGATGACCCTTGGGTTAATTTACATGGTAGTGCACAGACTCATTTTAATAGAGGAACTTACAGTGAGGTAAAAAATGACAGTCCGATGTGATGAAGAAAGCCCTGGTCTAAGACACACTCTGGTCCAAATCCTAGATCTGCTCTTTATTAGTTCTTTATGATTCAGAGGATATCACTTCACCTCACTTATATTTATTTTCTCCCCAGCAGTATGTGGGGTTTATACAAATATTCAAGGAAAATCTAAACTGAAGTAAGTTTTAAAGTAAGAATTTCCTTAAGTTTCAATGTATTTGTTTTCATTTCCAATGCTGTGTCTTTTAATCACTGTTTTTCTAGTTGGCAAATGGTTATAGGATCCCAGAGATTAAATGCTTTTCTGTATATGTATGATATTGTTAGAAATAAAATATAGACTATTCATTTGATGCGTTAGCTTTGTTTCTGTTTAATAAAAGAAAGAAAAACCTTTAGAAAGGTTTTCTTTGCTTTATTGACTGACAAGTAAGCAATTGTTTTGTTTCTGGGATTCTTTCTGTCAACAACTCTGTGTCTTCTTTCCATTTAATTTTATTTGCCATGATGGCCCACTAAGTAATTAACTCTGCATTTTAGTAAATTTAGAGGCTAAACAGAGTGATTTCAGAGCACTGTTGAATAGTTTTCTTATTTATAATAATTCAAGCTGTGTTAAGCTTAATTACAGACTTTTAAAATGTGAGACTCACTTGTGTGTTTGTGTCTGGATGAAAATTATGTCTGAGAGAAAAACAGAATTACCTCTAAGAGACTGAAAAATCAAGAAAATGTAAAAAAAAAAAAAAGTAAAAAGCAACACCAAAACTATTGTCTTCCCAATTTATTTATGTAAAAATATCTATGAATACTTATATGAACTTATGAATACATAAACTTTCAAAGAATTGATTTGCAGTTATGTTAGTTTTATTTTGTGCGCAATCAAATTCCTCAGGGTTCTTTTCTCATGCTAAATTCTCTTACCAGGCAATCTCAAGTATGGCCAGGGTTTGAATTATCAAATGTGTGTGACTATTCCAGATTTTCATCTACAGAGCAGACCCTCCTATGAGCTGCAGACTCACTATTCCAAATGTTTGCTCAGTATCTCCACTTGAAAGTCTCAAAAACATGTCCAAAGTGAAATAATCTTCACTTATCTAAATCTGTTTCTTCCTCATATTTATCAAAAATTTTCCAAACATATAATAGACATGTCCTATGGTCCAAACATTGTATTAGTTACTATGGCACAGCAACGAACAAGACAGAGTCTCTCCCTTTTTAGGAGTCCAATGAGCAAAATCCAGAAGAATAAATGAAAATATCTTTGTAAATACTCCCTCTCTCATATCTAACTCATCACCAACTTCTGCCAGTTTTTTAATCAGTTCGTCTACTTTTTAACTCTATGATGGTTTAGTTCAAGCTACAATTTTTGTCTACTGTACCACTTAATAGCCTCTAAAGAGCATTCTTCATCTCTACCCTGCACTTTTCTAAACCAATCCCTATGAGATCTTTCAAACACAGCACACAGAAATGTCCCTTTCTTAAAGCTCCTCGATGGCTTTTCATTGCTTTTATTTTAAAACTATAGTTTTTTTTGCCTTGTTTTGTGACCGGTACTCAGCCAGTGAGTGCACCGGCCAGTCCTATATAGGATCCGAACCCGAGTGTGCCACGGGCTCGGCCCTAAAAATATAGTTTTTAACACAGCTTTAGGACCCTGATTGATCTGGCCTCTGCTGCCTCTCTAGACTTACTGTCTGTACTCTTCCTCTTTTATTTCTGTATTCCAGTCATACTTCCCTTTTAAAATTTTTTCATTGTGTCTCTTGGTACACTTTTACTTATCTGTCCTCCCTAATGTCAAACCTCACTTTCTCTATGAACCCTTCCTTAACCTCTCAGAGAAGAGCAAATTATCATTATATATATTTATTACTTCCTGAACTTCATGAAACATGCTCCATATGTTTGTATACTATTTTAGTTGATATCTATCTTTTCTAATGGTCTACAAGCTTTACAATGGCAGAGATTTTAATCCGTTATTTTCAATTTTGTATCATTGCATGTGGAACAATATCTAGCATATGGCAAATGCACAATAAATATTGTCACTCTAGCAGCATGTCATATACACATATCAGGATGTGCAGCAGATGCTGTCAGTCATGTCTCCTTAACCTACTCTGGGACAACTGTACAAAAGTCCCTTACGTATTTGCAGCTTTCTGTGTTTCTTTGCCGATGACATTCTCTGGCTGCAGGAGCATGGCAGCCAAGGGGAAAGCCAGAAGTGGTGAACAGTTAATGTCCCTGGAGTGACTTTCAATCAGTAAGGGATGGTAATCTCAGTGTGTTTCACAAATACTCTCAGAGGGTCCTCAATATGATTGACATTCAACTGCCTACAGCAGTAGCTTGCTCATTTATTCACCCTTTATTAACTTTCCCTCTTTTCCCTCTCTCACTTTCTACTTCTTCATAGTGTTCTTGGCATCACTTCCCAAATAAAATATTTGCACTCATATCCTCATCTCAGAGTTTGTTTATGGAGAAACCCAAACTAAGGCAGAGCCAGAGCATTGCAGAACTCCAGGGCACTAACATGAGTAGCACTATTGACATCGTATTCTGTCTTTCAAATGGTGCCACTTACATTAGAATACGTAAATGATAACTGTGGAAGAAATATTTCAGAAAAAGTCTAGATCATAGTTAAAAACTTTCAACTAGTGTTTACTGGATAATTTTTGTGTTCTAGAAGTAGAAGGGAGGGAAGGATGAGTAAAAATTAAATAGTATGACTTTGACCCCATTAAACTTATGGTTCTATTGCACATAAAATATTTCAGGATGCAAATATGAGACTTTCTATATCCAAGTACTTGTTTTAGCCTGAAAGATGATAATTGTCACTTGAGAGACTCACAGAAGAAGCTGACAGAGTTTGTCTCCTTGATGAATTGACTATTTTCATCCTAAGCATTAAACAGGAATATGTAATGTGACTTTTTAATATAATTTATTGTGTCTTGCCATAGGCAAGAGTGCCATTAAATTAAGAATGACACAAAATAGACAATGTAAGAGGTCACCACCAGAGTTCATCAAGGTTTCTGATTCTTCTTGCCTTCTTGAGTGTTTTGAATTTTCCTCTGTATTGTTTTTTAGTCTTCCTTTTCATTCAATTCAACTAATATTTATTGAACAATAAATATGCACCAGTACCTGTGCTTGGTACTACAGAGAATTCAAAGATACCTTTGAAATATGTCCAATTTAGTGAGGGATATAGATAAGCAATTATCATCACATAAATGTATATTTGAAATAACAATGTTTAAAGAAATGGAGAGGAAGAACTTTCTAGAGATAGAACATTCTAGCTGGTATTGAAGGGTTTGATGTAGCATCATAGCAGTAGTGAGGTTACATGGTCTGCAGGGGGAGGTGGGGATAGTAAAAGTAAGGCACAAGTAGGAAGGTGCAACCAGGAGCAGAGTGTGGTGGCCAGAACACTTCAGGTGAGGTTTACATAATGGAAAAAGAGTGAAATGTTGGGCTGGCGTCTGGAGTGAATGGTGACCTCATGAGGATCACCTTTATTTCATAGTCAAAGGAGCAGAGCCACATCAAAGTCATGTAGGCAAGAAAATTCTTATTTCTTTTTCTTTAAAAAAATTTTTTTTTGGGGGGCGAGGGCATTCTAATAGCAGGAATGTTTTGGTTGTAAATAATAGAAACTTGGCTCCAACTGTTTTGTGCAAAGAGGGAATCGACCCCAACTGGTCTGAGGAAAGAGGAAACATGTCAGGAGTAGGCATGGCTGGGCTCAGGTGCTCAGGTGATGCCATCAGGAATATTTCTTCAGTTCTGGGCTCACTTTTCCTCTCAGTTGTTTTCATTCTCAGGAAGTAAGATGACCATCATGAGCTCCAGAGTTACATCCCTTACAGCTTTCAGGGGAGAGAGATTCTATGTCTTTTTGCTCTAGGGGGAAAAACAAGTCAAAAAACCAGAAAGAAAACCCAAAAAGCTGCATGGTCTTAAGTTTCATTGGCCTGGATTAATTCATACGTTCATTCTATGCTAACCATGGTGGTCAGGTGGAGGGACTAGTTACAGAATTTGTGGGGCCCAGTGCAAACTGAAAATGGGAGGGCTCTTGTTCAAAAAGTAGAAAAAGAGTGCTGTGCAAGGTAATAAAATAGGAAGTTTATTGCTATTTTTTATGCTCACTCTTGACTTGTCATGGTGTTTTTTATTTCATGACAGTTTTGAATGCCATTTAACTCATATACAGAATCAGGAAAATTACAAAATTTATATTTTGTAGTTCATGCACATGTATTTTCTTCTTACCAGAACAACGGAGATGCTGCATTAAACGAGCTTCATTGCTTGATATGTGCTCATTCTATCAACACTCTGTTCAGCTTACTGATGAATAAGAATGAACCAAAAGGAAAAGGAACTATGAGTTGTCCCATCTTTCTCTTTCCTTCTAGAATGTCATCATTTTCAGCATAAGTGGTTGCCTATTACAGGAACGTTACCCTAAAAAGAATGGGTATGATAGGGTTCTCTGGTCATCTGTGTTTCTTAGAATGCCATTGTCTTCTTTCTCCACTGAAGCAAGTTCTGATTCAAATGGAAAGTGTGGCTCTCAGGGTCTTCAGTTACTCAGTTTCAGATGCAAATGCTTACCTTGTACTTGCTTTGAATCTCACCAAACTCTAATATACTGAAACTCTGTATTTCTGAATCTTTGTTAATGCTATATGCAAGTATTATATATGTGTAGGTATAGAGGATTCTTAAAGCAAATGTACTTCACAGGGCCTGGTTTTCCAAAGTCTTGCAGTTTCAAATATTGACCTTGTGGAGGACTGGAAAATTTCCTCAGGCTATAAAGTCTCTGTTGTAAGATAAAGATTTTTGGCATAGCAAGGTTGCTGGCTCAAGGACAGACAGGTTACTGATTGATATGTGAAGATACTGGAAAATTGCTGGAGGGAGAAGGAATGTTTGCTATGATCAAGCTTTTGTTGGTGAATCACTTAATTGTCTAATGGAATGTCATCTGGCTTGTTTCACTGAAAGTTACCAGCCTGTATTGTTAAACTATAACCCCGCCTATGTTCTCTTCCTGTAACTTCCTGGTCTGGAAAATAAATGCAGGAAGAGAACCCCAATTTGGGGTTAATTTCCCAAGGAAGGAATGCCACTTGCTTGAGGGTTCTAGGGTAGATTAATCACTTTGGGGTCTCTCACTGCTCAGAAGAGATGGGCATTGAGTAATCCTTTGTGGATCTGTCACCCAGGGGAAGTGGGCTCACAAATCCGTGGGGGGCAAAGCGACAAGTAGGGTAGCATGGAATGGCAGATATGGTCCATATTTCCTCTGCTCTCATGTGTATTCTATTGTTCCACTGGACTTTACTTGCAGAACACAAGTTCAAATATAAAGTTATTATGCATTCTGGGAAAGAGACTGTACCGCATTAAACTGAGTGTGAGGTCCTTCCAAGTGAAGGGCCCTGTGCACCTGCACAGCTCCCGCAAACTCATGAAGCATGGGGGCATGGAATATTCTGTCTCAGTCTGGGTCATTTACCCACCACTGGAGCTGAGTCACAATCAAAACCCTGATGCAGAATGGACAAGGGGATGTTTCTCCAAGAGAAGGGAGGAGTGGATTTTGGGCAGATAAATGCAATAGCTATAGGAATAGAAGATCCGCGGGAGCTGTCTATTCTATCTTTTTCATCCACAAAATCTAAGGGAATGTCCATCCCAAGAATAATTGAGAATTTTATTCTGCAAAATACTTCATTCCTTACTTTGCTTTATGGAAAACTCATTTCTACAAGGAAAGAAGAATCTAATCTATCTGCATCTATTTTCAGAACATATATTACCTAGTATTTATAAATAATGTTAAATAGGTAATCTAGTGATTGTCTGTAAATGGAGATTACTGTATCTGTAATGTGAGACTCCAAAGGAAATCGTCTTCAGAATGTTGTTGATGTTGCTTGGTAGTGTGGAATGTTGAGTCCATGTGCACCAGTTGTTTTATTACATGACTATGGGCATGTGCCCCTGCTATTTCTTCCAGAGCAGGGTGCTAGGAAGTCTTCATATTTGTATTTTTGATGATAATACACAGAATAATATATGAAACATAATTTGTGCTTAATAAATATTTGCTGACTATTGAATGAGCGTCAAATTGTACAATTGCTACTCTTTAGTCTTTATTCAGAGTGATTCTATTTTCCAGAATTAACAAGTTGTGTCCATAATAGCTAGATGTGATATTCATTTGGATATTGTAAAAAATTTGCATGGTGTCATTCTGAGTAATTTGCCTGGGTATTCACTGTCCAGGGCTTAACTTGCAACAGTGCATCTAAGGACTTTTCAGACTTTTGGAGGGAGGTCATTTTGGAAAGGCTGAAATATCCCATGGCTCACCTATTGCATTTAATAAAGAAGTTTAGTAAGAAAAAAGATTGGCTGCACTGTCCTCCTTGTACTTCCTCACCCCAGTCTTTGCTTTGTTCTTCTCTCTGCCTGGAATGCTTTCTCCAGATACACGAGACTTGCAAGTCACCTTCTTTGGGTCTTTACTCAAATGTTATCATCTTGGTGATGCTTTTTCTGAACACACTATTTAGAATTGAAGCTGTCATCCCTTGATGGCATTTCTATACCCCTTCCCTGTTTATTTTTCTCCAAAGCTCTTATATTATCTGCCACAGAATACATGTTAATAATTTTTATGTATCTATCTCTAGATACTGGAATATAAGTCCAATAGATCAAGAGCTTGTTCTGTCTTATTTACCACTGTATCTTCAGCATCTAGAATAGTTCCTGGCACATATTATTCCTAGTAAATATTTGATAATGACATTGCCATTGGATTGGAAAAGATCATGGCTCACCATGAAGACTGTGGCAGCCCGCAATGAGCTATGGGTAACATTGGGAGAATAGCTGCCTAATAAAGCACCAATTTATTAGTACGTTGAAAAATATTATTCTGGGACCCTTTGGATTTGCATCTTTTGACCCTTTCCTTTAGCTTTTGAGAGATTCTTTCTGTCCCTGAAGGTAATTTTCACAGTCACTGGCACATGGAACTGCCAGTGCACATGTGGATCTTCTTTGGCTCACATAATATGATTAGGACTGAATGGGCCAGCGCCTGCAGAAAATAAAGTAGATTAAAAGATTAAGTTATGAAAGAATATTCTTAATTGCCAATTTAAAAAACAACTTATCCTTAAAATTCAATTTTGGTTTCAACTTATTAAGTTGAATTTACTTTCTGACTTGTATTTTTCTCTTTTAGTATCTCTTCACATATCCAGAGTGTTGTAAATTGAAATCAACTTAACCCTACAGAGCTGGGCTCATAATAATAAAATTTCTGAAAAAGTTACCAACAGGGTAGGGAACAATAGTGTATGAAATGAAACAGCAGGTTGACAGGGTGATTTCTACCAATAATTAACATGGAATGAGGATTTACTATATACTAAGTACCTTAATAAGTGTTATACAGGTATATATGAGGGTACTTCAAAAAGTTTGTGGAAAAATAGAATTAAAAGATAATACAAATCTTTCCATGGACTTTTTGAAGTATGCTCATAAAAGTGTTTTGTCAGTTAATTCACATAATTATATGAGATTACCATTATTATTTTTATTTTGTAATGATACAAAATTATGAGGCTCATGGAGATTAAATTGCTTATATTTAGACAAGTAGTAATTACTCTACTTATAGTTGAATCTGGAATTCAACTCCATGTCTGTCTTGACTCAAATTTCATGCTCTAAACATGAATGAACCTGGAAGACATTATGCTGAGTGAAATAAGCCAGGCACAGAAAGATAAATATCACATGTCCTCACTCATATGTGGAATCTAAAAAAAGTTGAGCTTATACAAGTAGAGAGTAGAACTGTGGTTACTAGAGGCTGGGAAGGGTATGGGGGAGAAGGGATGGGAAAAGGTTGGTTAATGGATACAAAATTACAGCTAGATAGGAAAAAATAAGCTCCAGTTGTCTACAGTCAGGTAAGGTGTCTACAATAAATAATAATTTATTGTATGTTTTTAGAAGACAGGAGCTCAAATGCTCTCATCACAAAGAAAGGATAAATTTTTGTGATGATGGATATGCTGATTACCCTGTTTAATCATCACATATTGTATAAGTATATTGAACCCCATCCCAGAAATATGTACAATTATTATGTGTCAACTAAAATTTTGAAAAACAAGAAATAAGAAATACATTTTGAAAAGCTCATGCTCTAACCACTGTATGCTGAACTGCCTTAAAAATTTCAGTTTTCTAGGAGCATAAAAAAGTGGAATTCATCAATCGGTCAATTCTCCAGACAGGTGATTGAAGCCTCCTATATTCATATGTATTTGATGCTTCACACTTTTACATTTCCTCCCTCCGTTTTTCTCTCCATCTCTCTCTGACTTTCTCGGTTTTTCTGTCTCTCTGTGCCTGTCTTTCTCTCTCTCCCTCTGTGTGTATGCGAATTTATTTTATTTTAGTTTTTGCTAGAAGTTACTTTTGTTTGGTTTTAATGATTAAAAAGACCAGTGTATAATTGCTCTCTGAGACATCCTTTAAATCAATGGAATAAATAGATACTTTTCAGGCCTGTCTCTTTTCTCTTGACTGTAAATTGGTTGAAATGAAAGGGAATTACTTTATTAATAAAATTTTGATGGTAATGGGGACAGGAGCTAGGCTATGTTAAAATGAAAAATATCTTTTGATATGCAAATGTTTTTCTCCTTAGGAAAATTAATCACATTCATATGTTTCAGGGGAACAATTAAGTGACTTAAGGCAACAGCCTTCAGGACCTTCAAAGCCTTCACATACTTAGTTCTAAAAGTATAGCATTAAACAGCTGAATAGGTCTTCTGTGAACATTTGGTTCAACTACTAAATTTTGCATATTTGAAAAGTGAGTGACACACAGAAAGGTGACTTGTGCAATATCACAGTTAATGAGTAGCTGAGTGAAACTGGAACCCAGATCTGTTGGTTTCTTGTCTAGGAATCATTCTTCCAAATCACATGGACATAAAATGCACAAACTATACTTGCAAATTCATACACAGTTCTTCTCCAAAATAGCACGATAGCCAAATTGAATTATTGCATCTGATTCTAAATACTAATGTAGTATTTATCTTATAATTTCTATAAGCCAGAATTTCCCTTAATTTTCATAGTACTCTATCATTGTTTTGTTAGAAAATGTGGGGATTTTATTTACTGTCTCTACTACTACTGCTGCTACAACTGTTGTGATGAATACTTTATGTGTTGATCAATGGATCCGTCAGGAAAACAGATACCAGTCTAAGTATTTTGAGATGAAAGGAGTTTAATGCAGGGGATTAGGTGCTTACAAAATCATTGGATGGGCTCTGTGAGTGAAAGTAAGGAACAACTGTCACTGGTTTTCTACTTGCTAAAGATTTTTAGAAGACCAGGAAATTGTTGTTTTTGCTCACCTTAAAGAAAACATAAAATTTGTAGCACCAAGAAAGGTGACTCAAAGGCAATATACCCACAGGCCACTATAAAACTTCATGTCTACCAAAAGTCACATAATTGCCTGTCACTGCCAGAGGAAGGAACATATGCTTTTGGCTGTTTTTTATCTTCCAAAACTCACCCAAGTTGTAGACCTAATCTGTAGCTAGAATCCTGTTGGTAAATGAGTTTGGGAAATACTATTCCCAAGCTTCTAGTCTCTGCTGTAAAGGGGGGAAGCATAGAATGGGTTAAAAAGGCTGCCAAATCTCAATAGACAGCACACAGCAGAATATTCATTGTCTCCTTTAATTCTATAAGTAATATTTATAGATGAGGAAATCTGAGACTTAGAAATTTTAAGGAACTTGTGTAAGTAGCCCCAGATTATGTAATAGGCAAGCTGACACATGTTTAATAAAGCAGAGCTGCCCCTAAAAGATACAAAGCAATTAAATAAATTGTTATTTGATACTGGAAAATGAGGCATTGAGGCGTAATTGCAGGAAAAAACAGGAACTTTGCTAAACTCTCTTACCTTTACTTTATGACTGTCTGTCTGTCTATCCATCTCTCTATCCATCCATCCATCCATCCATCTATTTTGAACTATAAAAATGGAGAGCACGTGAGAGAAGCACTGACCTAAGGTCACACAGCTAATCAGAGAGAGAAGCTGGATTTAAAGTCAGGAATTCTCACTCTGGTACCCGGATTTAACTACTAAGCTAACTGTATTGTTATTGAGGTGCACTCTACTTAATACGATTATTTGTTAATTAGCATTCACTTTCATAACTTCTCTTTTGCTTATCCTGTCTGAAAAATGTGCTTTACTTACTGTCACCCTATTGTGAGAGAAAAAAAGAATAAGGGTTGTATTATATCTCAGACTTATTGTCTCAAGCTATAAAGCAGTCAAGCCTTGTGTTCAGTGAGGGATAAAGATCCCAAAGTAAATAGTCTTGACTTTTTAGGGGGAGGCTGAAACAAGAAAACATCAATGAGGATAAGGGAGTGCAGGTTTCGTATTATGTAAGTGATGGCAGCCAGCCAGCTCTGAAGAGAAGAAACTGTGAGGGGCTGCGTGTTATTATGAGACAGACGGGGGGCAAGCACTGAGCACCCTGGGATCTAATCCCAACTACCCTTGTGCCTTCTGGAAAATTATTTAAATGCTGTACATACATTGCACAAATGTGAAACATGGGATTTGGATTAGGTGGTTGAGAAGATGTCTTCCTGCTCTGAAATGCAGATTTTGTAGTTTGTGAAGCATTATGATAATAGGAAGTTTACTCTTGCTAACCATCAACAGCTGACATTTTTCTTCCTTCTTTGATGTTTTGAAAGTTTAATACATTTGAAGTTCATGGTCAAATGATGCAATTTTGAGGTAACTTATTTAAGCACAGATTTTTTTCACATTTCTAAGTACATTTCTGTCAGGCAAATTTTTCATTTTTAAACATTTCTGTATCTGTTGCTTGTATTTTTAGTCCCAGCACACAACTCCCAAGTTATTTAAAGGAAAAGATTTTTACAGATAATTGCTACATTTGCAAATTTATAGGATGCATATCAGCCTTACACCAAAGAAAACTAATTAGAATCTAAGATGGAAAAATAGCTGTGTCTGCTCAATATCTGATTTTTTTGAAGTTCAAAGCTGTAGTTTTATTTAAATTGAACTGCTTTTGTGTTTTTCTGCATTTAGTTTTAAAACTGATAGGCTAGAAAATCTAACCACTTTAACCAACTCCCATTGAAGTGATTAATTCGAGGTATAGCTTATTTTCATCCAAATTAAATTCATATAGTAAAATAAATGGATCACTTTTTTTTTCTGATTACTCTTAATTGGTTCCACCTTAATAAGCAAGCATTACTTTAATGAAGTTTCTGAGCTTATTATGGTATGAGGTCATGTGTTCCAGTTCCAGTATTAACTTGTCACCTTAGGGCATAGCTGCTTTATACTAGTACAACGTTTTATCTTTCAGGAATAGAAGATAAGTTTACTCTTATTTTCCAATTGTTGTCTTGGGTAGGGGATGCATGGGAGACTGTGTAGAGGGCTATTTTAACCTCTGTATCTGCACAGTGAGAAAATGTGTTGTGATAGACAAGCATTGTCAAGACAGGGAGAGGGAGAGGAAGAAGGAGAGAGAGAAAACGGAGAGGGTGGGAGGGCGGAGAGAGAATGAAAGAGTGTGGGGGAAGGAATGGCTGAAAGAAGCAACATGTAGCAGTTATTTGCCATGCCCGGTGTCATACATTGGAAAAACATGGCCCTTGGATTCAAAGGAAACTTAGTTCTAGAGTCAACTGAATCACTAGCTACATATATTTTATAGGACAAGACACCTAATCTCTCTGGGTCTGTTTCCTCACAATGAGGGGTTGACCCTGGTGACTTTGCCAGCTCTGTGAGTCCCTGATCCTATTTTGTTCAGTTGCTGGGAAAATTGACAACAGTCCAGTAAGGCCTTGATAGTTCATTTCAGGGCCATCTTTTTGAATGTTTTGATAAGAAAAATAAGAAAGAGCCTTTCTATGAACTGAGAGAGAGAGCTATTCAGGGAGGCAATCTATTCTTTAATAACACCAATCCTATCCACTTTAGGAAGGTTAGATTAGTTTGTCCTGCAACTCTTTGCTTGGGTTGTTTACTTTTTTCACAAGTTATACCTCTCGGAATTTGCTAAAAAGTTGCTTTATGCTTGTAATATTCTTATATATTGAGAATAAATGTCCATCTTTCCCCTGTATGAGTTTTTAGGGTGCTTAACTTTTTAACATTTGGAGGTACATTTCAGGAGATTCTTTTTCTTTAAAAGCTCATAAATGTAAAAATATTTAATTTTTTTACATTCTTTGAATCCTTTTAACTTCTTATGATAGATATTTATTTGAAATAGATTTTTAAATATAGAATAGGTTTAGATTTATTCAAAAGTTGTGAAGATAGTATAGAGAGTTCCCACATACCCCAGATCTGGTTTCCCCTATTATTAATGTCTTACATTAATATGATATATTTATCCCTATTAATGAACCAATACTGACACATAGTTTTCTTTTTTTTGACACATTTTTATTAACTACAGTCCATATTTTACTCAGATTTTCTTTATTTTTGCCTAATGTCCTTTATCTGTTCCAAGCTCCCATCTAGGATACCACATTAATATTTATCCTCATGACTTTTTAGGCTCCTCTTCTCTGTGACAGCTTCTCAGACTTTCCTTGTTTTTGATGACTGGATTGTTTTGAGGAGTGTGTTCACTCGTTTTGCAGAATGTTCCTTAGCACCAATCTATGCAGTGATGTTCTTATGATAGAGTGGTGTTGTGGGTATTTGGGAAGGAGACCACAGAAGCAAAGGGCCATTGTCGTCACATCACAAGAAGAGTACACACTATCAACATATGTTATCCCTGTTGATATTAACCTTGATTTTCTGGCTGAAGTAGTGTTTGTCAGTTTTCTCCAGTTAAAAATTATCCCCATCCCCTTTTCATACTTCATTCTTTGGAAGGAAGGCACTATGCGCAGTCTATACTTTAGGAGCAGGGAGCGGTGTTTCCCTTAAGGGTGGAGTATCTTCATAAATTATTAGGATCTTCAGCATGAAATATTTGTCTATTCCCTCCCCTCTATTTATTCAATTAAGTATTCATAGTAGTATGGGTTTATGGATATTTAGTTTATACTTCAGGTTATAATCTAATATAACCTCCTTATTGCTCAAATTCTTCTAGTTTTGGACATTAGGAGCTCTTGCAATTGGCTCTTATGCCATTATTTTGGCACAAACCCATCAATAAGGGTTTTTATTTTATTTCATTTTTTATTTTTGACTACAAGATGCTGCAGACTCATCTTGTGTATTTACTATCCCAGTCTTAGAATAAAGACATTTTTCCAAGGATTCCTTGGTTTCTTTTACTGTAGAATTGTATTAGAAACCAAAATCTGGGCTTTAAGAATGCTCATTGCTATTAGTGGGTTGTTTCTTTTAGAACTTTTCAGAGGACAGAATGAAGAAATATATGAGTGTATACTAACCTATGCATTTACACACATGTATGAGGGCACTTCAAAAAGTTCATGAAAACATAGAAGTAAAAGATAATACAAATCTTCCCATGAACTTTTTGAAGTATGCTCATATATATGTAAATACTTCTAAACATTCTCATCTGTATCTATATTAAGCTAAAGAAGAGTTCCTTCTGGTGTCTCCAGCTCTAACCATCACCACACAGATCATTTTAGCCTTGTCCTCTTGCTTGTCTGTCATCTGTCACTCTAATAGTGAGAAATCTGGCTCCCACCATCCACCATTTATTTGGTGTTCAATTCCAATATACATGTACAGTTGTTTAAGAATTGTTATCCTGTATGTCCATGAGAAACAACTTTATCAACAAGAGTATAGTGCTAAAAAGTCTCTTTTGCACCTAGTCTTAGAATATTGACTTATTTCCAAAGTCACTTAAGTGAGCACATTCCCCCTCACACACAGTTAGTAAAATTATTTTACACATTTTTAATACTTTCAGATTCTTTTGTCACAGTCTGTACTTCATATTTGAATGCTTCATCATAGCTCTCTTCATGAACTGCACATTAATGTCTTTGGATATTCTGCTTTAATTCTTCTAGTTATTTTCATTCCTTTCTCCCTTCCCATTTTCCCATCTTTGCATGAGATAAAAATGCAATAGAATCATGTGGTAAGTCTGCAGTTTTATATACTTTAAATGTATCTGGTAGATGTCACTTCCCGCATTGCATTATGATTATTGGTTTGCATATCTATCTTATCCCTGCTGCACTACAAACTCTTCCTGAGCTGGAATTAAATTGTCTTCTCTCTAGTGCCTAGTGTGATGCTTATGATATAATAAATACTAATTAAATGTTTGGATCAATGGGTCTTTAAATTTTAGGTAAATAAAGTAATGTTGTCATCATATACCAGGCTTACATAGTTGGTTGGCCTTCAAACTGAACCTTCTTTTCAGGTGTTTACATGCAATATTTGACCTCATGCAGTGTAATGTCCAAGAGTGGGGTCTTTGAAGTCAGAATGCTTAGTAGTAGTAATCCTGGCTCTACAACTTAAAAATTTTATGACCTTGTGGAGAAAATTTAACTTCTTTATCTCTCAGTTTCCTCCTCTGTAAAATGTGAGTAATAATAAAATCAAGTACATAGCGTTATAGTGGGTTGAATGACAATATACTTGTAAAAGCATTTGGTCATACTGCTTTGAAAAGGTAGACATTATTATTTTTGAATTACTTTTATAGAATTTTAGTCTTAATAGGCATATTTAGAATATTCTTTCCCTTTTTCCAATCTCTCCAGTAGAATATTTTTAAACTCAGTGATCTTCTCTTATTTCTATAAATTTGATTATTTTTCTCCTAATATTTGTGTGTGTCTGTTCTCTTTCTGAGCAATGAGCAGAATGATTATTTCTCAAAATACATTCCCTAGCTTGGCTCTTGGCTTGAGAAGTAATTATTTTGGCATTATCTTCCATTGCCCTGCATTTGCCATCTGTTGGCAACATTATTGAAATGATTCAAATCTTCTGTAGTCTGGCAGTATTTTATCTTTTTATTGGCTCTACCTCCAACTTAAGTTCTATCTCCCACATGGGGAGTTTAGCTAATTTCTGAAGTGGGCCTGAATATTTTGGGTTTTTATAGGACATCTGTAGTTTGCAATTTGGAAAGGTATCTATTTTACTTTTTAAAATCCTGTTAAATATGAGAGAAAAAAATAACTTGAAAAGGAAAGAATGGCTGAATTTTGTGTTAATTTTGGTTTGTGTTATCATTTTGGCAACTTAAAACTATCCAAAAAGACATGTGACTATGTAATTTCTATTCTACAAATGGCAATGATTTTTGAACATTGAAAACTTTTAGAAGATAATCAATGCCTTACAATACTTCAACACTCAAACTCTCTAGTTTTGGACTCCAAGTCAATTTCCTCATAAGTCTTCCAATTGCTTGATGTTATTTTAAAATGTCATTTTTGAGGACTATTCAACAGGGTAAGTTTGCATCTCCAGAATCACTGCCTTCCGTGTTTCATGAAGGATATACTCACCTTGCCACATCCTTCTTTACTGTGAACATTTATATTTATCTTTGATATGGTTTTACTGCAAAACCTTCTGTAAATCTTAGCAACTGCCTCTCAGCCTCTAAATTCCCTTTATCTGTCATGGAAGCATGTTCTTGAAAGGACACTAGGAGGGCAGTTATAATAAGCGATCATCTTGTTTTCCTCATTCTTTCTTTCAGACCTGCCAAAGAAGATGCTTATTTCACAGAAGGATGGTGCTTCCTGAAAGGTGCTTCCTTGAAACTGAGAAATTACTGCCTTAGACAGGTCCCCTTGAAGATGTATTTGATTTGCATTTTAATTGTTAGAGCTAAAAAATGGGCAGGTATGAACTATTAAGAATACTAATTCTTTTTTTTTTTTTTTGTCTTTTTCTTTTTTTGGCAGCTGGCTGGAACAGGATCTGTACCCATGACCTTGATGTTATAAGGCTGCGCTGTAGCCAACTGAGCTAACCAGCCAGCCCTAAGAATACTAATTCTGAAACTTTACTTATCTGCATTGTTTCTGCTTGTATTCTGTATAGTGTGTCATTTAGGAATATATCAGTGTAAATTAAATAGATAGTTTTGGTTATAGATTAACATTTGATTATTCATTTGATGAGAGCTGCACCTATCCTTTTGACAATAAACAAATAAGTAGTAAAAAAGATTGATAATATCTCTTATAGTGAAAGTGTGGGGAAGTAGTTATAATCATTCTTGTATCTTGCAGAAGAGTGTTGATTACTGCAACATTTTGGGGAGGTTAATCTGGTAGCATTTAGCAAAATGTTAAGAATCTTTTGTTGGTTTATTAATTCGTTTAGTGAAAACCTATTGAGCACTTACTATGTACCAAGCATAATGGGGATATCATTGTGACAGATAAAGTCCTTACCCTAATGGGTAGGTTATACTTTTTTTTTTTTTTTTTGAGCAGGAATGGAAACAAAATAAGCAAGTACATTCAAAGTAGGTCAGATAATGATACTGCTCTGGACAAAAGTAATATGAGGGAAGGGGAATAAGAAGAACTGCTTCTTCTGGGGAGCCATGCCATATATTTTATGTGGTGAGTCAGAAAAGGCCCCACTGAGACAGTGATATGTGAGTAGAGACCTGAAGGAAACGAGAGAGAGGGGCATGTAGAGACCTGAGCAAAGAGATTTCCAAGTAGGGGGAACAGGCAGGTGCAAAGAATTCCAAGGTGGTAGATTACATGTTGGATTTGGGGAATGGTGTGGAGGCCAATGTGTCCGGAATAAAGTGAATGTTGTGGGGAGTGGTAGATGAGGTCCCAACTATCCTGAGGGTGAAGATGAGCAATTCTCAGAGCAACTTTGATGCCATTAAAGATGTTTGTCTTTTGCTCCAAGGGCACCAAGAGAGCACACATTGGTTGGGGCAGAACACTTATATTTTTAGATACCTCATAAAAGGACAATGACAGAACAGGTACACAAGTTAGAAGGCTAATCTGGAGTAATCTCCAGCAATCTGGGGGCTAATGCTTGTAATTTCTGTGTAAATCAACACATCAGTACATGTGGCTGTATGTGCAAGGAGGTTTGTTGCAGCACTGTCTTTCATTGCCTCATGATGGAAGATGCTGAATGCATACCAATAGGGGACTGGCTGGATAAATGCTACATTCATACAATAAAATAGCATGCATGTATTAAAAGAATAAGTTAGAATTTTGAACTACTTGGTCTTATTGCAAAGCCTTTCAACTTCTATATTATATGTCTTCAAGTAAAGGGGTCAGTCCTTTATCTATCTATCTATCTATCTATCTATCTATCTATCTATCTATCTATCTATCTATCTATCTATCTATTTATTTCCAGATGGGTCCTGGTAAGGATTGAACATTTATTCTAAATGTATTGGAGAAGCAATCAGCATGCTCTGAGCAGGAGAGAGACTTCATATGATTTCTGTTTTAAAAAGATCACTCTGGTTGCTGTGAAGGGAATCAGCTTCAGATGAACATGAATGGAATCAGAGGGACATGTTAGGAGGCTCTTGAAGTGTTCTGGGTGACAGCTGATGTTGGCCTAGAGCACAATTGGAATTGAAGGGGATTGTGGAAAGTAGTTTGATTTTGAATATATTTTGAAGGAAGAGTTGACAGGATTTACTCTGTTATGTGAGACAAAGAAAGAAATCAAAAGTGACTGCAGGAATTTTATCAATGCTGGTGTTAATTAGATGAAGTATATTAGGCTTCCCCCACCCCCCGCAGTTGGCTGGTAAGGGGATTTTAATCCTTGACCTTGGTGTTATAACATCACACTCTAATCAACGGAGCAACCAGGCAGCCTCAGGAATACTAGGGTTGAAGTAGAATTGAATGTGTGAAGAGAGTATTAATTTGGTTCTGTACACTCTGAGTTTGGGAATCAGATTACATATCCAGGTAAGCAGAGTATGTACATGCCTGGTTCAGGGGAGATGTTCAGACTGAAGAGAAAAAAAATTAGGCAACAGAAGAGAGATGGCATTTAAACATATAATAATGAGATTAAGAGAAAACAGAAATCAGAGGACTTAACTCTAGGCTTAGTATTTTGAATCCAAGAAGAGGAGGAGGATGCAGAAAAATAGAAAAGAAGGAATGACCACTGAGTAACATGAAATTCCCAAGTGTTTATATCTATGAGAAGCCAAATGAAGAAGGTATACCTTCATGAAGAGAGAAAGCAAGAGAGAGAGAGAGAGAAGGTGCCAGGGTCTTTTTAAACAACCAGCTTTTGCGGGAACTAATCGAGCAAGAACTGACTCATTAATCCCCCCTCCCCCAGGGAGAGCATTAATCCATTCATGAGGGATCCGCCCCCATGACTCAATCAGTTTCCAACACTGCCACATTGGGGATCAAATTTCCACATGAGTTTTGGAGGGGACAACACATCCAAACTCCATTACATATGAATTCCTTCTTTTGAAAAGTTAGTCTTATGTCATAGCTTGCTTTGTGGAAGAGATGCTCATTAATACTAGAATTTGGATATGAACAGTTAAATGTTAGATTATATATGAGTTAGATACCTTTAGTTGTTATTTCTTATAGTGCCCTTAGAACTTTTGAAAGATCTGTTAATGATTTTCATTTCTAACAGGAATCATGTTCTTCCTAGGTCCTCAGCTAAAGGGACATATACATACATGTACCAGAGATGCATTCAGTCTTGGAATTGTGTGAAGTTTGATATTTAATAATTAAAACATATTTAGTACTTGCACATATTGCACTAACTTGGATTCTGAGATTCTTCTATGTACACTGATCTAATTTTCCCAACGACATTAGAAGCTCCTTGAGGGACTGGTACATAAGAAAATAGCATAACAATTTTTTTTTTTTTTTTAGCATAGTGCATAGGTAAGGTATATGTTACAGTTTTAACTTGTACTTCCAGGGTAAAATATGGTCATTATTAGCAAACTATCATGTTTTGTGATTTATGGTTATTCCAGGTGTTCACTGTTTCTCTAAACTTTGCATAAAAGTAATTTAATAGTCTGCATGTAAAGTATTCCCTTATCTGGATATAAACAAATATGCAATGGAAAAGGCTAATTAAAACAAGTCTTATTATTTAAATAATACATTAATCAAATAAATTCTCTAATATTTAATCAATTTTTTTTGGTTGTCAACAATCTCCATGACCTTTTGTTGTTAGAATTAATAAACGCTTAATCAAAAACACAAATAAGCATGAGTATTAAGAGCTAATATCATTGTTCACAAAAGCATGATCCTATAAGACATATCAAATATTTATTATTTTACAAAACCTAATGATAACATTCTCTGTGTTGCCTGAGGACAGCAATTCTTCAACTGAATGTTCTTATTATGACAATATTTTATGTTTCTTGTTGTGGTGTACATTAAAGCTAATATAACTTGTGTTCTTAAAGCATTTCCTCTAAAAGGAAGTTTAGTAAAATACTTCATATCCAGTGGCTAATGACACCTCTTTAATCTTTTCTTTTTTTTTTTTTTTTCTTTTTTTTTTTTTTTTTTAATTTTATTTTGTCGATATACATTGTGGCTGATTAATGCTCCCCATCACCAAAACCTCCCTCCCTTCTCCCTCCCCCCCTCCCCCCCACCCATGTCCTTTCTGTTTGTTTGTTGTATCAACTTCAAATAATTGTGGTTGTTATATCTTCTTCCTCCCCCCCCCGGTTTGTGTGTGTATGTGTGTGTGTGAATTTATATATTAATTTTTAGCTCCCTCCAATAAGTGAGAACATGTGGTATTTCTCTTTCTGTGCCTGACTTGTTTCACTTAATATAATTCTCTCAAGGTCCATCCATGTTGTTGCAAATGGCAGTATTTCATTCGTTTTTATAGCTGAGTAGTATTCCATTGTGTAGATGTACCACATTTTCCGTATCCACTCATCTGATGATGGGCATTTGGGCTGGTTCCAACTCTTGGCTATTGTAAAGAGTGCTGCGATAAACATTGGGGAACAGGTATACCTTCGACTTGATGATTTCCATTCCTCTGGGTATATTCCCAACAGTGGGATGGCTGGGTCGTATGGTAGATCTATCTGCAATTGTTTAAGGAACCTCCATACCATTTTCCATAGAGGCTGCACCATTTTGCAGTCCCACCAACAATGTATGAGAGTTCCTTTTTCTCCGCAGCCTCGCCAGCATTTATCATTCATAGTCTTTTGGATTTTAGCCAGCCTAACTGGGGTTAGATGGTATCTCAATGTGGTTTTGATTTGCATTTCCCGGATGCTGAGTGATGTTGAGCATTTTTTCATATGTCTGCTGGCCATTTGGATATCTTCCTTAGAGAAATGCCTACTTAGCTCTTTTGCCCATTTTTTAATTGGGTTGCTTGTTTTCTTCTTGTAAAGTTGTTTGAGTTCCTTATATATTCTGGATATTAATCCTTTGTCAGATGTATATTTTGCAAATATTTTCTCCCACTCTGTTGGTTGTCTTTTAACTCTTTTAATTGTTTCTTTTGCTGTGCAGAAGCTTTTTAGTTTGATAAAATCCCATTTGTTTATTTTTCCTTTGGTTGCCCGTGCTTTTGGGGTCGTATTCATGAATTCTGTGCCCAGTCCTATTTCCTGAAGTGTTTCCCCTATGTTTTCTTTAAGAAGTTTTATTGTCTCAGGGTGTATATTTAAATCCTTAATCCATTTTGAGTTGATTTTAGTATACGGTGAGAGGTATGGATCTAGTTTCATTCTCCTGCATATCGATATCCAGTTATCCCAGCACCACTTGCTGAAGAGGCAGTCCCTTCCCCAGTGAATAGGCTTGGTGCCTTTGTCAAAGATCAGATGGCAGTAAGTGTGTGGGTTGATTTCTGGATTCTCTATTCTATTCCATTGGTCAGTGTGTCTGTTTTTATGCCAGTACCATACTGTTTTGGTTATTATAGCTTTGTAGTATAGCTTAAAGTCAGGTAGTGTTATGCCTCCAGCTTTATTTTTTTTGCTGAGCATTGCTTTGGCTATTCGTGGTCTTTTATTGTTCCATATAAATGTCTGAATAGTTTTTTCCATTTCTGAGAAAAATGTCTTTGGAATTTTGATGGGGATTGCATTGAATTTGTATATCACTTTGGGTAGTATGGACATTTTCACTATGTTGATTCTTCCAATCCAAGAGCATGGAATATCTTTCCATCTTCTTGTATCCTCTCTAATTTCTCTCAGCAGTGGTTTGTAGTTCTCATTATAGAGATTTTTCACCTCCTTGGTTAACTCAATTCCTAAGTATTTTATTTTTTTGGTGGCTATTGTAAATGGGCAGGCTTTCTTGATTTCTCCTTCTGCATGTTCACTATTGGAGAAAAGAAATGCTACTGATTTTTGTGTGTTGATTTTGTATCCTGCTACTGTGCTGAAATCATTTATCAATTCCAAGAGTTTTTTTGTAGAGGTTTTAGGCTGTTCGATATATAGGATCATGTCATCTGCAAACAGGGACAGTTTGACTTCATCTTTTCCAATCTGGATGCCCTTTATTTCCTTCTCTTCTCTGATTGCTCTGGCTAGTACTTCCAACACTATGTTGAATAGGAGTGGTGAGAGTGGGCATCCTTGTCTAGTTCCTGTTCTTAAAGGAAAAGATTTCAGCTTTTCCCCATTCAGGATGATATTGGCAGTGGGTTTGGCATATATGGCTTTAATTATGTTGAGATATTTTCCCTCTATACCTAACTTATAGAGGGTCTTTGTCATGAATGAGTGCTGAACTTTATCAAATGCTTTTTCAGCATCTATAGAGATGATCATATGGTCCTTGTGTTTGAGTTTATTAATATAGTGTATCACATTTATTGATTTGCGTATGTTGAACCAACCTTGCATCCCTGGGATGAATCCCACTTGATCGTGATGAATAATTTTTCGTATGTGTTGCTGTATTCTGTTTGCTAGTATTTTAGTGAGGATTTTTGCATCTATATTCATCAAGGATATCGGCCTGTAGTTTTCTTTTTTGGTTATATCTTTACCTGGTTTTGGTATGAGGATGATGTTTGCTTCATAGAATGAGTTTGGGAGATTTGCGTCCGTTTCAATCTTTTGGAATAGTTTGTAAAGAATCGGTGTCAATTCCTCTTTGAATGTTTGGTAAAATTCTGCTGTGAATCCATCTGGTCCTGGGCTTTTCTTTGTTGGGAGCCTTCTGATAACAGCTTCAATCTCCTTTATTGTTATTGGTCTGTTCAAATTTTCTACGTCTTCACGGTTCAGTTTTGGGAGCTTGTGTGTGTCCAGAAATTTATCCATTTCCTCCAGATTTTCAAATTTGTTGGCGTATAGTTGTTTATAGTAGTCTCGAATGATTCCTTGTATTTCAGATGAATCAGTTGTAATATCGCCTTTTTCATTTCTAATTTTTGTTATTTGAGTCTTCTCTCTTCTTTTTTTTGTTAGCCATGCTAAGGGTTTGTCAATTTTATTTATCTTTTCAAAAAACCAACTTTTTGATTCGTTGATCTTTTGAATTGTTTTTTGGTTTTCAATTTCATTTAGTTCTGCTCTGATCTTAATGATTTCTCTCCGTCTGCTAACTTTAGGATTGGATTGTTCTTGTTTTTCTAGTTCTTTAAGGTGAAGTGTTAGGTTGTTCACTTGCCATCTTTCCATTCTTCTGAAGTGAGCATTTAATGCAATAAATTTTCCCCTCAATACTGCTTTTGCAGTATCCCACAGGTTTTGGTATGATGTATCATTGTTTTCATTAGTTTCAATAAACTTTTTGATTTCCTGCTTGATTTCTTCTTGGACCCATATGTCATTAAGTAGAATGCTGTTTAATTTCCATGTGTTTGTATAGTTTCCAGAGTTTCATTTGTTATTAATTTCTAGTTTTAATCCATTGTGGTCTGAGAAGATACATGGGATAATTCCAATTTTTTTGAATTTATTGAGACTTGATTTGTGACCTAATATGTGATCTGTCTTGGAGAATGATCCATGTGCTGATGAGAAGAATGAATATTCTGAGGTTGTTGGGTGGAATGTTCTGTAGATATCTGCCAATTCCAATTGGTCTAGAGTCTTGTTTAGATCTTGTGTTTCTCTACTGATTCTTTGCCTAGATGATCTGTCTAATATTGACAGTGGAGTGTTCAGGTCCCCTGCTATTATGGTATTAGTGTCTATTTCCTTCTTTAGGTCTAATAGAGTTTGTTTTATAAATCTGGCTGCTCCAACATTGGGTGCGTACATATTTATGATTGTTATGTCTTCTTGATGGATCAGTCCTTTTATCATTAAGTAGTGTCCCTCATTGTCTCTTTTTATGCTTTTTAGTTTAAAGTCTATTTTGTCAGATATAAGAATAGCCACTCCAGCTCGTTTTTCTTTTCTGTTTGCATGGTAAATCTTTTTCCATCCTTTCACTCTTAGTCTGTGTGAATCTTTATGGGTGAGGTGGGTCTCTTGTAGGCAGCATATAGTTGGGTCCTGCTTTTTGATCCAGTCAGCCAGTCTGTGTCTTTTAATTGGGGAATTTAAGCCTTTAACATTAAGAGTTGTTATTGAAAGGTGTTGATTTATTCTTAGCATTTTATTGGTTGTTTGGTTGTCTTAGGTGTCTTTTGTTCCTTGCTTTCTGATTTACTGTTTGGTTTCTTTGTTTGTTGGTTCCTTAGGTTGTAGATAGTGTTTTTGTTAGCTTGTTTTCTCTTCATGAATGCCATTTTTATTGTACTAGCGGGTTTAGATTTTTCTTAGGTTTTTATGGCAGTGGTAGTTATTTTTCAGGAACCAAACCCAGTACTCCCTTGAGGATTTCTTGTAAGGGTGGTCTTGTGGTAGTGAACTCCCGCAGTTTTTGTTTGTCTGAGAAATATACTATTTGCCCCTCATTTCGGAAGGATAGCCTTGCAGGGTAGAGTATTCTTGGTTGGCAATCTTTGTCTTTTAGTATTTTGAAAATATCATCCCATTCCTTTCTAGCTTTTAGGGTTTGTGATGAAAAGTCTGATGTTAACCTGATTGGGGCTCCCTTATAGGTGATTTGACGCTTCTCTCTTGCAGCTTTTAAGATTCTCTCTTTGTCTCTGAGTTTTGCCAATTTGACTATGACATGTCTTGGAGAAGGCCTTTTTGGGTTGAATACGTTTGGAGATCGTTGAGCTTCCTGGATCTGAAGATCTGTGATTTTTCCTATACCTGGGAAGTTTTCTGCCACTATTTTGTTGAATATGTTTTCAATGGAATCTCCATTTTCCTCCCCTTCTGGAATACCCATGACTCGGATATTTGAGCGCTTGAGGTTGTCTGATATCTCTCTCAGATTTCCTTCCATGTTCTTGATTCTTTTTTCTTTCTTTTTGTCTGCTTGTGTTATTTCAAACAGCCCATCTTCAAGTTCAGAGGTTCTCTCTTCAACTTCGACAAGCCTGCTGGTTAAACTCTCCGTTGTGTTTTTTATTTCGCTGAATAACTTCTTCAGTTCAGCAAGTTCTGCTACATTTTTTTTCAGGACATTGATTTCCTTGTATATTTCCTCTTTCAGATCCTGTATACTTTTCCTCATTTCATCATGATGTCTAGCTGAGTTTTCTTGTATCTCATTCAGTTTCTTTAGAATTATCACTCGAAATTCCTTGTCAGTTATTTCAAGGGCTTCTTGTTCTATAGGATCTAGAGTATGAGATTTATTAACTTTTGGTGGTGTACTTTCTTGATTTTTTGTATTTCTGGTGTCTTTTTTTTGGTGTTTATTCATTGTGGCAGGGGGTTTCACAGTCCACCGGTTTAAGACTAATGACTAACTAGGATGTTGCTGTTGTTGCCAATTTGGTATGGCTCCCGCCGTGACTGCTCAGTTGGCCTCTAGTGTCTTGTGTGTGTGGTTGCCTCGGGTCTTGGGCTTCTCCGGGGATCCACCTTTCTGGTCAGCTTGTACTCTGCTGGGCTGGTGGATCACGTACCACAGGGTGTGTGATCTCTGTTGAGCTTTCACTTTTTTTTTTTTTTTCTGTACAGGACTTCTCCCCGTTCCGTGTGCTCTGGCCCAGGCTGTTAGATCGTGCAGTGGCGACCCCACCGGGTGTGTGGTTTCTGTCGAGTCTCCGCCTCCCTGGCCGCACGTCTCCCCCCTCTGTGCACACTGTGCTGGGTTGGGGCGTGTCTTCTGCACCCCTCGTCTATCAGCTGGGCCTTCAAGACCCTGCTCAGCACCGCCTCGCCCAGGAAGTCTACCAGGTTTCTGCTAGGCACAGACGACCGGTCTCTCTGGGTGCCTTTGTAACACTGTGTAGATCTTTCTCGGGTCTTGTTCACCTTTGTATCCCCCCGGTATAAACCGAGTCTAGTGCCCGCCTGCAGCCTGCTCTCCGGCAGGTTCAAGCGGACCTGGGAACTCTCCTACCACACTATTCCCAACCAGAAATTCGTTAGGCTTTTTTCCAAACTGGTGGTCGCAGAGATGGTATCTGCCTCCCAGTAACAGGAAGTTTACCGGGGCCGGAGTCCAGGGTGTGGTGGAGTGACAGTCGGCCCGCCCGTACTTCCTAGCCCTCCCAAAACTGGTCGGGACGCCCCACACCCCCAGCCCTGCCAGAGAACCGTGGAGGGAGTGGGAGAGGAAGCCGGCCCGCAGGGTCCGGAAAGCCCCGCGCCAGGCCAAGCAAATGGGCTCAGTGATGGCCGAGCAGGGCGGAGCTGCCCGCACCTGGGAAAATGGAGGCAGCACCGGGGCAGTGAGTGGCCTGGTGGTGCAGTCGGGGAGCCGCGTGGGCAACCACCCCCCGAACAGAGCTGTGCCAGGGATCACTCACAGTGCTGTGCCAGGTCGGGCGCTCGCTCTGTCTCTGGTTTGTTGCCTTCCGTGTTCTCGGCGCTGCCGCCTCGGGCTGTTCAGTCGCGGCGCCGCTCGGGCGCTCCCAGGAGTCTTCTTTAATGCCGGCCTGAAACCTCGAATCTTGAATAGGGCAGCTGGCCGCCTTCAGTGCGGCCCCAGCCTCCGGGATCCTGGCTGCATCCACAGCAGCCCTGGCGCCGTGTTCCCTGTTTCAAGACTCACTTTTGCAGCTAAGAATCAGTTCTTTTCCTGCTCCACACTTCAAAGCTGTTGCCTGTAAATGAGGCAGTCTCTCCTGCCGGGGGCAAAGTGGCGTTGAGCCCCCACGACCGGCCAGCAGCAGCAGTCCTCCCTTAAGAGATGGCCAGAGGAAGGTCCACAAGTTTCCCGGCTGCCTGAGGCCCAGTGGCCACCTTTTCCACCTCAGCTACTCCGCGCCAGCCGCCGCAGCCGCCGCCATCTTGAAACTCGTCCTCTTTAATCTTTTCAAAGTGATTTAAATGAAGTGTCAATTTCATTTTGATTCACTACAATATCTATAAGTACTTATATATTCTCTGCGAATGCATGCATAGGACTATTTAAACACTGTCCTTTGTTAGCATGCAAAACATTAATGTCTTTGAAAACTATTTTCAGGTTCATTTGGAAATAGTCAAGTTTTAATTAAATAAAATTCTTAGAGATAATGAAGAAAAATTATCAACGTGGGGGACCTTGCTGACTCATTGTTAGAGTAGTTATATTTAAGATCTAATCTTAACAACATTCTTTATAGTGTGACCCAATAAAAAATTCTTCACTGACTACTTTCCTTCTAATTTGCTAAATAATGCATTCCTAATTTGTTAAATAATATCTGGTGAAATGTAGGAATAATACTGTTTAATTTTAGAATAATTCAGAGGTTTTTATCAGAACCTCGATTCATAATTTTTTTTTTGGAGGTGCTAGTATAATGTGGAACATTAAAAATTTTTTGAACGAGATTCTCACTAGTGTTAAAATCATTTAAATCATCCCATCAGTTGCAAAAAAAATGATGTTTTGGTAGAAATATAATAGTTTTGTGTTGCTGATCAGACTATCTTAAAGATGCTTTTCTTTTCTCTTAACCAGACCATGAAATTATAACTTAATGATACTTGGATCATTTAAGAAATGAAATGATGAGATTATTTATTTTTAATGTTAAGATTTGTTTCTTGCATAGGAGTAAAGGAGTCTATTTCTATTCACCTCAAGATTAGAAAGCATAGGGAGGAAAAAATATTTTTCTTCTACGTTTTTAGGTTCTCTACCAGGGCTCTGTAACAAAAGACAGATTAACAAGAGGAAAACATTCAAATTTATGAAATAGAAAATTTATGTGATAAGGAGCTTTTATAAAAAATAGGCACCCAAATAAATGGTTAAACCTGAGTGTTTTTATACTAACTTTTTTGAGAAGTGAAAAGTTCTGGAAAAATGTGATAAGACAAAAGGGTATGAGTTGTGTGGTAAATTGAAGAAATTTAGCGAGGCCTGTTCATTCAGATTCCTCTTGTTATCCCTCAATCTTTGGAGACAAGGAGGCTCCTTTTCTCTGGGCATAGAGAGGGCACCTCTCATATGAGGGTCTTATGACCTGCTTTAGAAGAGACGTTCAAAGAATCCTTTTAGCACCTGCTATTTCTCAAATTCCTTCAGCTAAAAATATTCAATAGGCCATGGTATCATATTTTGGGGTAGCACATGCTGAACCCCATCATTCCTATATCTGAAACTTTCCCAATAAGTTTTACAGTTCAGAAGCTGAGTTGGTGGATTGTTCCATATCCCATTGAATTAGTCTCAGTCCTGGGAATAGTTCTGTCCAGCTAAATGATTGTGTCTCATTTCAGAAGGCAATGGTATAGATGGGATTAGGCAACCACCTAAGTTAGGTCTCTGTATGGTGTGAGCAATCAGACATTTAATTAGGAATGTGTGTGTGTGTGTGTGTGTGTGTGTGTGTGTGTGTGTGTGTGTGTGCGCGTATATATATGTATATGCACACACATAAGCAAAATAAAAACAAAAGTTAATGATTGGACCAAATTATAAACCTTGGTTTTGAGGCCAGAGGACAACCAACTGAAAATAACTTCTAGATTTGGGCTTGAAGCATCTTTAGATGGTGGAGTGAAGATGACAGCGGCAATCTGATGGATTTTTCTTTTCTTTTTTTTTTTTTTCAGGTCAAACAATACACTTTTATTTTTTTTATTTATTTATTTATTTTTAATTTTATTTTGTCGATATACATTGTAGCTGATTAATGCTCCCCATCACCAAAACCTCCCTCCCTTCTCCCTCCCCCCCCTCCCCCCCAACAATGTCCTTTCTGTTTGCTTGTCGTATCAACTTCAAGTAATTGTGGTTGTTATATCTTCTTCCCTCCCCCCCCCGATTTGTGTGTGTGTGTGTGTGTGTGTGTGAATTTATATATTAATGTTTAGCTCCCTCCAATAAGTGAGAACATGTGGTATTTCTCTTTCTCTGCCTGACTTGTTTCACTTAATATAATTCTCTCAAGGTCCATCCATGTTGTTGCAAATGGCAGTATTTCATTCGTTTTTATAGCTGAGTAGTATTCCATCGTGTAGATGTACCACATTTTCCGTATCCACTCATCTGATGATGGGCATTTGGGCTGGTTCCAACTCTTGGCTATTGTAAAGAGTGCTGCGATGAACATTGGGGAACAGGTATACCTTCGACTTGATGATTTCCATTCCTCTGGGTATATTCCCAACAGTGGGATGGCTGGGTCGTATGGTAGATCTATTTGCAATTGTTTAAGGAACCTCCATACCATTTTCCATAGAGGCTGCACCATTTTGCAGTCCCACCAACAATGTATGAGAGTTCCTTTTTCTCCGCAGCCTCGCCAGCATTTATCGTTCATAGTCTTTTGGATTTTAGCCATCCTAACTGGGGTTAGATGGTATCTCAATGTGGTTTTGATTTGCATTTCCCGGATGCTGAGTGATGTTGAGCATTTTTTCATATGTCTGTTGGCCATTTGGATATCTTCCTTAGAGAAATGCCTACTTAGCTCTTTTGCCCATTTTTTAATTGGGTTGCTTGTTTTCTTCTTGTAAAGTTGTTTGAGTTCCTTATATATTCTGGATATTAATCCTTTGTCAGATGTATATTTTGCAAATATTTTCTCCCACTCTGTTGGTTGTCTTTTAACTCTTTTAATTGTTTCTTTTGCTGTGCAGAAGCTTTTTAGTTTGATAAAATCCCATTTGTTTATTTTTCCTTTGGTTGCCCGTGCTTTTGGGGTCGTATTCATGAAGTCTGTGCCCAGTCCTATTTCCTGAAGTGTTTCCCCTATGTTTTCTTTAAGAAGTTTTATTGTCTCAGGGTGTATATTTAAATCCTTAATCCATTTTGAGTTGATTTTAGTATACGGTGAGAGGTATGGATCTAGTTTCATTCTCCTGCATATCGATATCCAGTTATCCCAACACCACTTGCTGAAGAGGCAGTCCCTTCCCCAGTGAATAGGCTTGGTGCCTTTGTCAAAGATCAGATGGCAGTAAGTGTGTGGGTTGACTTCTGGATTCTCTATTCTATTCCATTGGTCAGTGTGTCTGTTTTTATGCCAGTACCATACTGTTTTGGTTATTATAGCTTTGTAGTATAGCTTAAAGTCAGGTAGTGTTATGCCTCCAGCTTTATTTTTTTTGCTGAGCATTGCTTTGGCTATTCGTGGTCTTTTATTGTTCCATATAAATGTCTGAATAGTTTTTTCCATTTCTGAGAAAAATGTCTTTGGAATTTTGATGGGGATTGCATTGAATTTGTATATCACTTTGGGTAGTATGGACATTTTCACTATGTTGATTCTTCCAATCCAAGAGCATGGAATATCTTTCCATCTTCTTGTATCCTCTCTAATTTCTCTCAGCAGTGGTTTGTAGTTCTCATTATAGAGATTTTTCACCTCCTTGGTTAACTCAATTCCTAAGTATTTTATTTTTTTGGTGGCTATTGTAAATGGGCAGGCTTTCTTGATTTCTCCTTCTGCATGTTCACTATTGGAGAAAAGAAATGCTACTGATTTTTGTGTGTTGATTTTGTATCCTGCTACTGTGCTGAAATCATTTATCAATTCCAACAGTTTTTTTGTAGAGGTTTTAGGCTGTTCTATATATAGGATCATGTCATCTGCAAACAGGGACAGTTTGACTTCATCTTTTCCAATCTGGATGCCCTTTATTTCCTTCTCTTCTCTGATTGCTCTGGCTAGTACTTCCAACACTATGTTGAATAGGAGTGGTGAGAGTGGGCATCCTTGTCTAGTGCCTGTTCTTAAAGGAAAAGCTTTCAGCTTTTCCCCATTCAGGATGATATTGGCAGTGGGTTTGTCATATATGGCTTTAATTATGTTGAGATACTTTCCCTCTATACCTAACTTATAGAGGGTCTTTGTCATGAATGAGTGCTGAACTTTATCAAATGCTTTTTCAGCATCTATAGAGATGATCATATGGTCCTTGTGTTTGAGTTTATTAATATGGTGTATCACATTTATTGATTTGCGTATGTTGAACCAACCTTGCATCCCTGGGATGAATCCCACTTGATCGTGATGAATAATTTTTCGTATGTGTTGCTGTATTCTGTTTGCTAGTATTTTAGTGAGGATTTTTGCATCTATATTCATCAAGGATATCGGCCTGTAGTTTTCTTTTTTGGTTATATCTTTACCTGGTTTTGGTATCAGGATGATGTTTGCTTCATAGAATGAGTTTGGGAGATTTGCGTCCATTTCAATCTTTTGGAATAGTTTGTAAAGAATGGGTGTCAATTCCTCTTTGAATGTTTGGTAAAATTCTGCTGTGAATCCATCTGGTCCTGGGCTTTTCTTTGTTGGGAGCCTTCTGATAACAGCTTCAATCTCCTTTATTGTTATTGGTCTGTTCAAATTTTCTACGTCTTCACGGTTCAGTTTTGGGAGCTTGCGTGTGTCCAGAAATTTATCCATTTCCTCCAGATTTTCAAATTTGTTGGCGTATAGTTGTTTGTAGTAGTCTCGAATGATTCCTTGTATTTCAGATGAATCATTTGTAATATCGCCTTTTTCATTTCTAATTTTTGTTATTTGAGTCTTCTCTCTTCTTTTTTTTGTTAGCCATGCTAATGGTTTGTCAATTTTATTTATCTTTTCAAAAAACCAACTTTTTGATTCGTTGATCTTTTGAATTGTTTTTTGGTTTTCAATTTCATTCAGTTCTGCTCTGATCTTAATGATTTCTTTCCATCTCCTAACTTTAGGATTGGATTGTTCTTGTTTTTCTAGTTCTTTAAGGTGAAGTGTTAGGTTGTTCACTTGCCATCTTTCCATTCTTCTGAAGTGAGCATTTAATGCAATAAATTTTCCCCTCAATACTGCTTTTGCAGTATCCCACAGGTTTTGGTATGATGTATCATTGTTTTCATTAGTTTCAATAAACTTTTTGATTTCCTGCTTGATTTCTTCTTGGACCCATATGTCATTAAGTAGAATGCTGTTTAATTTCCATGTGTTTGTATAGTTTCCAGAGTTTTGTTTGTTATTAATTTCTAGTTTTAATCCATTGTGGTCTGAGAAGATACATGGGATAATTCCAATTTTTCTGAATTTATTGAGACTTGGTTTGTGACCTAATATGTGATCTATCCTGGAGAATGATCCATGTGCTGATGAGAAGAATGAATATTCTGAGGTTGTTGGGTGGAATGTTCTGTAGATATCTGCTAATTCCAATTGGTCTAGAGTCTTGTTTAGATCTTGTGTTTCTCTACTGATTCTTTGCCTAGATGATCTGTCTAATATTGACAGTGGAGTGTTCAGGTCCCCTGCTATTATGGTATTAGTGTCTATTTCCTTCTTTAGGTCTAATAGAGTTTGTTTTATAAATCTGGCTGCTCCAACATTGGGTGCGTACATATTTATGATTGTTATGTCTTCTTGATGGATCAGTCCTTTTATCATTAAGTAGTGTCCCTCATTGTCTCTTTTTATGGTTTTTAGTTTAAAGTCTATTTTGTCAGATATAAGAATAGCCACTCCAGCTCGTTTTTCTTTTCTGTTTGCATGGTAAATCTTTTTCCATCCTTTCACTCTTAGTCTGTGTGAATCTTTATGGGTGAGGTGGGTCTCTTGTAGGCAGCATATAGTTGGGTCCTGCTTTTTGATCCAGTCAGCCAGTCTGTGTCTTTTAATTGGGGAATTTAAGCCTTTAACATTAAGAGTTGTTATTGAAAGGTGTTGATTTATTCCTAGCATTTTATTGGTTGTTTGGTTGTCTTAGGTGTCTTTTGTTCCTTGCTTTCTGATTTACTGTTTGGTTTCTTTGTTTGTTGGTTCCTTAGGTTGTAGATAGTGTTTTTGTTAGCTTGTTTTCTCTTCATGAATGCCATTTTTATTGTACTAGCGGGTTTAGATTTTTCTTAGGTTTTTATGGCAGTGGTAGTTATTTTTCAGGAACCAAACCCAGTACTCCCTTGAGGATTTCTTGTAAGGGTGGTCTTGTGGTAGTGAACTCCCGCAGTTTTTGTTTGTCTGAGAAATATACTATTTGCCCCTCATTTCGGAAGGATAGCCTTGCAGGGTAGAGTATTCTTGGCTGGCAATCTTTGTCTTTTAGTATTTTGAAAATATCATCCCATTCCTTTCTAGCTTTTAGGGTTTGTGATGAAAAGTCTGATGTTAGGCTGATTGGGGCTCCCTTATAGGTGATTTGACGCTTCTCTCTTGCAGCTTTTAAGATTCTCTCTTTGTCTCTGAGTTTTGCCAATTTGACTATGACATGTCTTGGAGAAGGCCTTTTTGGGTTGAATACGTTTGGAGATCGTTGAGCTTCCTGGATCTGTGATTTTTCCTATACCTGGGAAGTTTTCTGCCACTATTTTGTTGAATATGTTTTCAATGGAATCTCCATTTTTCTCCCCTTCTGGAATACCCATGACTCGGATATTTGAGCGCTTGAGGTTGTCTGATATCTCTCTCAGATTTTCTTCCATGTCCTTGATTCTTTTTTCTTTCTTTTTGTCTGCTTGTGTTATTTCAAACAGCCCATCTTCAAGTTCAGAGGTTCTCTCTTCAACTTCGACAAGCCTGCTGGTTAAACTCTCCGTTGTGTTTTTTATTTCGCTGAATAACTTCTTCAGTTCAGCAAGTTCTGCTACATTTTTTTTCAGGACATTGATTTCCTTGTATATTTCCTCTTTCAGATCCTGTATACTTTTCCTCATTTCATCATGATGTCTAGCTGAGTTTTCTTGTATCTCATTCAGTTTCCTTAGAATTATCACTCGAAATTCCTTGTCAGTTATTTCAAGGGCTTCTTGTTCTATAGGATCTTGAGTATGAGATTTATTAACTTTTGGTGGTGTACTTTCTTGATTTTTTGTATTTCTGGTGTCTTTTTTTTGGTGTTTATTCATTGTGGCAGGGGGTTTCACAGTCTACCGGTTTGAGACTAATGACTAACTAGGATGTTGCTGTGGTTGCCAATTTGGTATGGCTCCCGCCGTGACTGCTCAGTTGGCCTCTAGTGTCTTGTGTGTGTGGTTGCCTCGGGTCTTGGGCTTCTCCGGGGATCCACCTTTCTGGTCAGCTTGTACTCTGCTGGGCTGGTGGATTCCGTACCACAGGGTGTGTGATCTCTGTTGAGCTTTCACTTTCTGTACAGGACTTCTCCCTGTTCCGTGTACTCTGGCCCAGGCTGTTAGATCGTGCAGTGGCGACCCCACCGGGTGTGTGGTTTCTGTCGAGTCTCGCCTCCCTGGCCGCACGTCTCCCCCCTCTGTGCACACTGTGCTGGGCTGGGGTGTGTCTTCTGCACCCCTAGTCTATCAGCTGGGCCTTCAAGACCCTGCTCGGCACCGCCTCGCCCAGGAAGTCTACCAGGTTTCTGCTAGGCACCGACGACCGGTCTCTCTGGGTGCCTTTGTAGCACTGTGTAGATCTTTCTCGGGTCTTGTTCACCTTTGTATCCCCCCGGTATAAACCGTCTAGTGCCCGCCTGCAGCCTGCTCTCCGGCAGGTTCAAGCGGACCTGGGAACTCTCCTATCACACTATTCCCAACCAGAAATTCGTTAGGCATTTTTCCAAACTGGTGGTCGCAGAGATGGTATCTGCCTCCCAGTAACAGGAAGTTTTACGGGGCCGGAGTCCAGGGTGTGGTGGAGTGACAGTCGGCCCGCCCGTATTTCCTAGCCCTCCCAACACTGTTCCGGACGCCCCACACCCCCAGCCCCGCCAGAGAACCGCGGAGGGAGTGGGAGAGGAGGCTGGCCCGCAGGGTCCGGAAAGCCCTGCGCCAGGCCAAGCAAATGGGCTCAGTGATGGCCGAGCAGGGCGGAGCTGCCCGCACCTGGGAAAATGGAGGCAGCACCGGGGCAGTGAGTGGCCTGGTCGTGCAGGCGGGAGCCGCGTGGGCATCCACCCCCCGAACAGAGCTGTGCCAGGGATCACTCACAGTGCTGTGCCAGGTCGGGCGCTCGCTCTGTCTCTGGTTTGTTGCCTTCCGTGTTCTCGGCGCTGCCGCCTCGGGCTGTTCAGTCGCGGCGCCGCTCGGGCGCTCCCAGGAATCTTCTTTAATGCCGGCCTGAAACCTCGAATCCTGAATAGGGCAGCTGGCCGCCTTCAGTGCGGCCCCAGCCTCCGGGATCCTGGCTGCATCCACAGCAGCCCTGGCGCCATGTTCCCTGTTTCGAGACTTGCTTTTGCAGCTAAGAAACAGTTCTTTTCCTGCTCCACACTTCAAAGCTGTTGCCTGTAAATGAGGCAGCCTCTCCTGCCGGGGGCAAAGTGGCGTTGAGCCCCCACGACCGGCCAGCAGCAGCAGTCCTCCCTTAAGAGATGGCCAGAGGAAGGTCCACAAGTTTCCCGGCTGCCTGAGGCCCAGTGGCCACCTTTTCCACCTCAGCTACTCCGCGCCAGCCGCCGCAGCCGCCGCCATCTTGAAACTCCTTTACCATTCACTTTTCCACACATACTCTTTTATATAGAAACTTAGATATAGATATATGTAATTACATATATAATCTCTATTTTACGGAGCCAGTTAGACTACTTAATTTTTCAGTAGCTTTAGGTAAGTTTGTTTCAGAAGATGGAGTTAATGTCAGAAATGGTACTTAACTCTGGTTCCTGGACATATGACATGATATTTTTACTTCTAGTTATTTCACCTATAGCACTTTAGACATATTTTTTCCTTTCTTTGTTACTGAACATATTTGAGTTAAGTTAATAATTATTCTCCTAATTTGGCCTCAGAAACCCAGCAGTTGAGTTTTTAAAAGGCATGCAGATCATGTAAAATTAGAATATCTCATAACAGAAGTGGAAAATTACAGTGGCTAGAACATCTTCACATTTTCACAAGTCTAAATAAAGCTGATCTTCGCTATCTCTCAAAAGGATTTACTGTAGAATGTGAGGAGAAAGAAGCATCTGTCATACCGAGAAGTGGGAATTGTTGGTATCACACAAACTTTTTCCAACCATCTACAAAAGCTAACATAAACTTGGCTTGCTGCTGGTCTCCATGCTCTTCCTCATCTGAATCATTGACATGTCTGACAGGATCGTCAGTCCAATACTGGCTTTAGCTTTAACTGTTTTTGTTTTAACTTTAATTTTGGTTCTTTTTTGTTTTTAGATAATTATATTTTAATGTGGTTGACCAAATCAAACATGATGCATAAAAGGATTTTTTTTATTGAGTTACATTTGAAAATTTAAAATTGAATACATTTAAGGTGTAAAATGTGATGACTTGACATAACATATACATTGTGAAATTATCACAACAAAAGTAATCAATATATCCAACACTTCAGAGAGTTACCTCTTTTGTTCTTTTTCTTTTTTTTTTCCTTTTGTGGTAAGAACACAAGATCTACACTCTTAGAAAATTTCAAGTATACAAAAAAGTATAAAAAAGAGACAAAAAGGACATTATATAATGACAAAGGGATCTATATAGACATAAGACATAACAATCATAAACATATATACACCCAATACTGCAGCACATAGATATATAAAGCAAACACTATTAGACATAGAGAAAGTGATAATTCCCAATATGATCACAGCTGGGGACATGAACATCACCATATCAGCATTGGACAGATCATCTAGGCAACAAATCAGAAGAGAAAGACAGGATTTAAACTGCACATTAGACCAGTTGGACCTGACAGATATCTACAGAACATTTCACTCTGCAACTACAGCATGTACATTCTTCTCATAAGCACATGGAATATTCTCTAGGATAGAACACATGTTGGGTCACACATCAAGTCTTAACAAGTTTTAAGAAATTGAAATCTTCCTTTTTTTTTAATCCTAGATCTTTTTTCAAAAGAATATGACTGGAAATATTTTTATTTTATTTTTTTATTTTTTACTTAATTTTTAAAATTTAATTTCTCAATATACAATGTAGTTGATTTTCATGTTCCCTTACCAATTCCTCTTCCCCGCTCTCTCCCTCCTCCCATACATCAACATCATATCTCTTTACTTGTCTTAACAAGTTCAAGGAATTGTGATTGTTGTGTCTTCTAACCTATCCCCCATTTGTTTGTATTATTTATTTATTTATTTTTAGCTCCCACAAATAAGTGAGAACATGTGGGGTATTTCTCTTTCTGTGCCTGACTTATTTCACTTACTATAGTTTTCTCTAAGTCCATCTGTGTTGCTGCGAATGGTAGTATTTCACTCTTTTTTATAGCAGAGTAGAATTCCGTTGTGTAGATATATCATAGTTTCCTTATCCACTCATCTTATGATGGACATTTGGCTGGTTCCAACTCTTGACTATTGGAAATAGCCAATAAATATTGGAGTACAGGTAACTCTTTGACATGATGATTTCCACCCCTCTGGGTATATTCCCAGCAGTGGAATAGCTGGGTCATAGGGTAGATCTATCTGTAATTGTTTGAGGAACCTCCAAACCATTTTCCATAAAGGCTGCACCATTTTGCAGTCCCACCAACAGTGTAGGAAGGTTCCTTTTTCTCTGCAACCTTGTCAGCATTTATCATTCTCAGTTTTTTAGATATTAGCCATCCTAACTGGAGTGAGATGGTATCTCAGTGTGGTTTTGATTTGCATTTCCTGAATGCTGAGTGATGTTGAGCATTTTTTCATGTGTCTGTTGGCCATTCATGTATCTTCCTTTGAGAAATGCCTATTTAGCTCCTTTGCCCATTTTTTAATTGGGTCACTTGTTTTTTTTTTTTGCTGTTAACTTGTTTAAGTTCCTTGTATATTCTGGATATTAATCCTTTGTCAGATGTATATTTTGCAAATATTTCCCCCCACTCTGTTGGTTGTCTTTTCTCTCTGTTAATTGTTTCTTTTGTAGTGCAGAAGCTTTTTAGTTTGATATAATCCCATTTGTTTATTTTTTCTTTGGTTGCCTGTACTTTTGGTGTTGTATTTGTGAAGTCTGTACCGAATGCTACTTCCTGGAGTGTTTCCCCTATGTTTACTTTAAGGAGTTTTACTGTTTCTAAATGTATGTTTATTTATTTATTCAGAAAATGTGCAAAAACTTATTTTTATTCAACTACTGTTTAAACACTTTTATTAACCTGAGCATAATGTTGATAATACCAAGGTCAAGGGTTCAGATTCCAGTAGCAGCCAGCCATCGCCCCTCCATCCAAAAATGATAATTTCCCTTTAGAAGTTATGGTTACATATGGTCATAAAAAACACAGTCAAACATATTTTTATAAACTTTCCAATTACAAAAACAGTTCAATTCAGTGGAATAAAGCAGCACACAATGCATCTTTCAGGTACCATGCAGAGATTAATCTATTTTCAACCTGTATATGAAAACTTTTCATAGTGCTGTGAAAAATATGGTTAGAAATGCCTAAAAAATACCATTGTAAACACTAGTTTACAGAGTTCCCCTTTTAGAGAACAGTTCAATCCACTGAAGCAAAGTATTCCACAATGCATCTTTCAGGAATAATAAAAAGATTCATCTTTTTTTACCCTGTATGCGAAAATGTCAATTAATTTTGATTTGAGAGCTAATGGTTACAAATACCCATTAGAACTACTTTGAAATGCTTTTTCACCCCAGATGTATATTTAATTCTTTAATCCATTTTGAGTTGATTTTGGTATATGGTGAGAGGTACAGCTCTAGTTTCATTCTCCTGCATGTGGATATCCTGTTTTCCCAGGCAGTCTCTTCTCCAGTGTATAGACTTGGTGCCTTTGTCAAAGATCAGATAGCTGTAGGTATATGGGTTGATATCTGGATTATCCATTCTATTCCATTGGTCTGTGTGTCTGTTTTTATGCCAGTACCATGCTGGATTGGTTATTATAGCATTGTAATATAGCTTAAAGTCAGGTAGTGTTATGCCTCTGGCTTTATTTATTTATATTTTTTGCTCAGAATTGCTTTGCCTATTTGTGGTACCTTTCAGAACACAACAGATTAAAGCTAGAAATCAACATTTGAAACTATGCAAATACATGGAAGTTAAACAACAGGCTCCTGAGCAACCTATGGGTCCAAGAAGAAATTATGCAGGAAATCAAAAAATTTCTTGAAACTAATAAAAATAAAGACACATCCTACCAAAACCTGTGGGATACCACAGACACAGTACTAAGAAAGAAGTTTATTGCAATCAACACTTATGTCAAAAGAAAAAAAAGATGAACAACCTAATGCTATGCCTCAAAAACTAGAAAAATAATCCAATCCCAAAATTAGTAGATGGAAAGAAGTAATTAATATCAGAACAGAATTAAATGAAATAGAGATCCCAAAAAAGATACACAAAAATATACAAAAAATAAGCTAGGCTAACCAAAACAAAAACAAAAACAAAAACAAAAACAAAAGATAAGACTCAAATAAAAAAAACAGAAATGAAAAAAGTATCAGTACAACCAATACCAGAGAATTGTTAGAGACTATTACAAACAACTATATGTCAATGAATTTGAAAACCTGGAGGAAATCGGTAAATTTCTGGACACATGAAAACTACTAAGACTGAACCAAGAAGAAATAGAAAACCTGAACAGACCATTAATGAGCAATAAGTTAGAAGCAGTAATCAGCAGTCTCCCCAAAATGAAAAGCCCAGGACTGGATGGCTTTACTGCTGAATTCTACCAAACCTTTGAAGAGGAATTAATGCCAATTTTCTTCAAACTATTCCAAAAAATTGAAACAGAGGCCATTCTCCCAAACTCATTCTATAAGGCCAGCATTACCCTGATACCAAAACCAAAGACACAACAAAAAATAAAACTACGGGCCAATACCCTTGATAAACATATATGCAAAAATCCTCAACAAAATATTAGCAAACAGAATACAATAACAGCACATCAAAAAAACTATATACCACAATCAGTTAGGACTCATCCCAGCAATGTAAGGATGGTTAAACATATGCAAGTCAATAAATGTGATATATCACATCAACAAATCCAAGGACAAAAACCATGTGATTATTTCAATATACATGGAAAAAGCATTTGACAAAATTCAACATTCCAGGATATGCCATGTTGATGGGTTGGAAGAATTATTATCATCAAAATGTCCATATTATCCAGAGCAATCTACACATTCAATAAAGTGCCTATCAAAATGCCAGTGACATTTGTAGTGGATTGAATTGTGTCCCCTCAAAACTCATAGAAGCTTGAATTGTGTCTCCCAAGTTTCATGTATTAGAAATTTAGCACCCACTGTGACGGTTAAAAGGATGGAAAATCCTATAATGGTAATTGAAAGGTGGAGTCATGAAGAGGTGATTGGATTGTAGGACTGTACAGTAGTGAATGGATCAAAAATGAGTCAGGGACATGGTTCTGAGGGCTTTAAAAGAAGAGGAGAGTCTGTTTTTCTCTCTCTCGCTTCCTCTCACCCTCTGATCTGCTTGTATCCACTGGCTTCCTGCCACTTTCTGCCATGAGTAGAAGCAACCTAAGGCCTATGCCAGATGCAGCTGTCCCAGAATTGTGAGCCAAATAAACCTCTTTTCTTTATAAATTACCCAGTTTCAGGTATTCTGTTATAGCAACACAAAAATGAACTAATACAGAAAATTGGTACCAGAGAAATGGGGTTGTTGCTTATAATGGATATATGAAAATGTGGAAATTGCTTTGGAACTGGGAGTTGAGGAGAGGCTGGAGGAATTTGGAGGAACAGGCTAGAAAAAGCTTAGATGCTGGTGGGAGATGAGAAGACAAAAAAATCAGGGAAAGTTTTGAACTTCTTAGAGACTGGTTAAATGATGGTGACCAAAATGCTTATGGAAATATGGACTATAAAGACCATGCTAAAGAGGTCTCAGACGTAAATGAGAAGGGACTTATTGGAAACTGGGGCAAAGATCACCCTTGCTAGGAACTGGCAAAGAACTTGGCTGCATTGTATCCATGTTCTAGGACTTTGTGGAAATTGGATCCTGGGAGTTGTGAACCAGAGTATTTGGTGGAAGAAATTTCTAAGCAGCAAAGCATTAAGGAAGCTGCATGACTACTTGTAACAGCCTGTGCTAAGCTATGATGGCAAAGACATGACATAAAGCCTGAATTTAAAAGGGAAGCAGAGTGTAAAGAATTGGCAAATTTGCAGCCTGGACATGTGGTAGAGAGCAGAGAACATTTTCAGAAGAAAAATCCTATGGTACTATGAAGATTAACACAAAAGTACAGGATTATCAAGAGAAGGGGGGAAATGCCCTGAAGGCATTGAAGAAGCCTCTGGGATCAACCCTTACATTTCAGGCCCAAAGGCCTAGGGAGGCAGAATGGTCTTGCGGAACAGGCCTGAGGCATCCTCCATAGGCTCACTGCCCAGGACCACCTTGGAAAGTTGCTTCTAGTACCAGCATCCCACCTGTTCTTGCTATTCCAGCTGTAGCTAAATTGGACCCAGGTGTGGTTGGACCTGCAGCTTTGGAAAATACAAGCTGGAAGTCTTGGCATCATCCATGTGGTGTAAGGACTGTAGGCTCACAGAATGCCAGAGCTCTGAAGGCTTGGGAGTCTTCACCCCAATTTCAAAGGATGTGTGGAAAATCCAAGGGGCCCAGGAAGAGATTTCTCTCAGGGGTGGAGTCACTGCAGATAGCCTTCACTAGAGCAATGCCAAGCAGAAATGTGGGGTCAGAATTGCAGCAGAGAAACCCCATCAGCATCATGCCTGGTGGAACCATGACAGTGGGACCACATGGAGACCCCAGACCTGTGGAGATACAAGAGGGGAACACCAGCCTGGGAGAGCTGAAGTGTAGCCTGAGACCAGGAAAGCCATAGGAGCAGAGCTGCCCAAGGACTCGGGGACCAACCACCACACCAGCATGTCAAGGTACATTATTCACCAGCTTTGAGATTTAATACCTGCCCTGCTGGGTTTCGGACTTGTTTGGGACCTGTTACCCCTATCTTTTGGCCTATTTCTCCCTTTTGGAATGGGAAGATGTACCCTATGTTTGTCCTACCATTGTATCTTGGAAGTAGATAACTTTTATTGATTTCACAGATGGGACTTTGAACTTTGGACTTTTGAGTTGAAACAAGTTAATACTTTGGGGGTAAAATGAATGTTTTTGCATGTGAAAAGACATGACTTTGGGAGGGGACAGGAGCAGAATGTAGTGGTTTGTATTATGTCCCCCCAAAACTCATTGAAGCTTGAATTGTGTCCCCCAAGTTTCATGTATTAGGAACTTAGCCCCCACTGAGACTGTTAATAGGGTGGGCAATCCTATTATGGTAATTGAAAAGTGGAGCCTTGAAGAGGTAATTGGATTATAGGACCATACAGTAGTGAATGGATGGTCAGGGGAATGGTTCTGAGGGCTTTAAAAGAAGAGGAGAGTCTGTCTTTCTCTCTCTTGCTCTCTCTCTACTCCACCATTTTGCAGTGATAGCCTACCATCACTGTCACCACCACCAAGGCCTTCACCAATATGTTCCCTGGACTTTGGAGTTCTCAGCCTCAGAAACTGTAAGCAGTAAATTTTGGTTTCTTTATAAATCACTCAGTTTCAGGTATTTTGTTATAAGCAAGAGAAACGAATACAATATTTTTCACACAAATAGAAAAAGTGATCTTAAAATTTGTATGGAACCATAAAAGATCCCATATAGCTTAAACAATCTTGAACAAAAAGAACAAAGGTGGGGACATGACACTTCCTGACATCAAAATATACTAAAAAGGTACAGTAACCAGAACAGCATGGTAATGGCATAAAAATAGACAAATAGACTAATGGAACAGAGTAGAGAGCCCAGAAGCAAATCCACAGACTTACAGCCAACTGATTTTTTTGCAAAGGTGCCGAGAATATACAGTGTTAAAAAAGACATCCTCTTCAATAAATGTTGCTGGAAAAAGTGGATGTCCACAATGCAGAAGATTGAAACTAGACCCTTATCTCTCACTACACACAAAAATCAACTAAAAATGTATTAAACACTGAAATTTAAGACCTGAAACTATAAACTATGAAAATAGTAGAAGATAGTCTACATGAAATGGGAGTTGGCAGCACTTTTTTTGAATGAGACTACAAAGGTACAGGCAACTAAAGCAAAAGTAGACAAATGGGACTGTGTTCAACTAAAAAGCTTCTGCACAGCAAGGGACATTATCAACACAGTGAAGAGACAACCTACAGAATGGGGGAAAGTGTTTGCAAAGAACACATTAGAAAAGGAGCTAACATCCAGGATATATAAAGAACTCAACAGAAAAAACAAATAACCCAGTTAAAAAATGGGCAAAGGACCTGAACAGACATTTCTCAAATGAAGACATACAAATGTCCAAAAAGCACATGAAAAATTCTCAAAATCAAAATCACTAATTATCAGAGAAATTCAAATTAAAACCAGAATGAGACATCATCTCACCTTAATTGGAATGGCTATTATCAACAAAACAAAAAATAACAAATGCTGGTGAGGATGTGGAGAAAAGGTAACCCTCCAACACTGTTGGTGGGAATATAAATTGGTACAGCCATTGTTAAAACTGTATGAAGGTTCCTCATAGAACTAAAAATAGATCTACTTCATGACTCATCTTTCCCACAAAGGAAATGAAATCAATTTATCAAAAAGACACCTGCACTCTCATGTTCATTCACAATAGCCAAGAGATGAAATCAACCTAAATGCCCATCATCAGACGAATGAATTAAGAAAACCATGGTATGTAGACACAATGGAGTACTATAAAGCTGTAAAAATAAGTGGTATCCTATCATTTGCAGCAACATGGATGGAATTGTAAGCCATCATGTAAAGTGAAGTAACTCAAGCACAGAAAGACAAATACCACATGGTCTCATTCATATGTGGAATCTAAAAAAAATGTGTTTCTCATAGAAGTGAAAACTAACCAATTGTTACAAGAGGCCAGGAGGGGAGGAGAAGTGGTGGACTAACAGGTACAACACTACGCTATCTACCCTAAGGGAATCATTGTCAGTGTATACGTGTATTAAAACAACGCACTGTACCCCACAAGAATAAATATAAATAAAATTGAAAAAAAAGAGGTTCATTTCAGTTGACTGACAAGTTCCCATGGGAGGATCAAATAAAGAAAACAGAGAGGGCTTAAGAAAAAAGTAAAAATAGCTCTTACCAGGCTTTCAGTACCAGCTTATAATTATGCTGACTTCTGACTTTAGAGCTGTTAAAAAAAAATCCTTTCAAATATCTTCTTATCAGGTTTCAGCTGGGACAAACAGTAAATATTCCTGGTAGACTGTAACTCCTTTAATTTATTTTTTAAACAAAAATTGTATGTATTCCACATCCCCAAAACCAAAACCAATAAGACTTTTATGACTTAACTGTGGACACAAGAGGCATTACACTAGGTTCAAAAGATGCAGACCTCCCAAGATCCAGGACTGCTTCCAAAGATAGTCAAAGGAAAGAAAGACTAAGACATCACTCCCCAGTTCCTAACTGCCCCACTGAGCTGGCAAAGACTGGCAGGACATTAACCATGAATGGGGTGCAAACTACATTTGTGTTTGGTCCTATTCTTGGGGCCCCCAACCTGATGGTTGGCTGTCTGCAGATGCAGTTCAAACAATCTGTATGCCCAGGCAGGTGGAAAGCCAAGCCACTCTCTCAGGACACTAAATGAGACAAACAGCAAACCAATAGTTGTCCCCAAGAGGGAAAGCATCAACAACCAATGGATAACCCAAAACTAGGTTTACAAGAGTCACAATTCAAAGAATTAATTCTCACAAATATGTTTGTTTTGCTAATTTGAATGTGGAAAGAAAGAGACAAGGAGAAATTTTTACTTTTTTCTCTTGACCAGGCACTATAGACAGACCAGGGAAACTGAAATGGTAAGAATTCTTACCTTCTGCCAACTTTTTATCAGTTGTCCCACACTTCAACTGCAGTTTCTGGGGTTTGTGGAGTGTCCCAGACTTTCACTGTCTTTTTGGGGTCACCAGAAATTGCAGGGGAGGGAAAAAAAACACAACCTTTTCCTTCTACCCTTCTAGGTTCTCTGTTGGGGCTCTGTAATAAGAAACAAATTTGCCAGAGAAGCATATACAAATTTATTTAAGATAAGCTTTATGTGACAGGGGAGCCGTACAAGGAAATGAAAACCACACACACACACACACACACACACACACACACAAAATGGTTAAACCTGAGTGTTTTTATACTAGGTTTTATGAAGAAAATGTGATAGAACAGAAAAATGTGATAGGACAAAAGGGTATGAGCTAAGTGTAGTAAACTGAGGAAATTTAGCGAGGCCTGTCCATTCAGATTCCTCTTGGCATCCCTCCATCTTTGGAGGCAAGGAGGCTCTTTCTTCTGGGTATGGGAGGGCACCTCTCGTATGAAGCTATTATGACCTGCTTCAGAAGAGAAGGTCAAAGAATTCTGTCAGCACCTGACGTTTCTCAAATTCCTCCAGCTAAAAATATGCAAGATGCCACGGTGACATAATTCAAGGTACCATGTCCTGAACCCCGTCAAATGTAATGTTATTTTGAAAAATGCCTGTGAGTTAATGAGGAGTACCAAGAGCGTGTTGCAGGCAAATTTGTGTTTTATCCACCTATCAAGCACTATCGGAGATTTCCTCTTAATTGGTGTCAAAGAACAGCTTTAGATCTAAGTTTCTCTAATCTTTCTTTGATGTTTTAGTTCTTAGGTTTTCGCTCCCCTTCTTGTTTTTGCTCTTCTTGTTTCTGCTCTTGTTTTCCTCCTCCCCCTCCTCCTCCTCTTTGGTAAATTTCTCTTCCCCAGTGCAGTCCATATATGTCAAGTATCCAAAGAGCTGTAGCATTGCCTCAGCCAACACGCATTTCTATTTGTAAAAACATCTTATTATGAAAAATTTAAACCATATATAAAAGTAGATAGAATAATATGATACCTCATGTAATCACTAACAGTGTAAACAGCTATCAACTCATGTCTGTTTGTTTAGACTATTATACATGTACTATTATACATTTAGTAACTTCTTTTTTTCATATCATTTTGAAGAACATCCCAGATTTCATACACCCTCATCTGTAAAATTTTCTATATATACCTTAAATGATGGGGAGTCTATTAAAAATAATCCCAATACTATCATCATATTCTCCTGCCACCCCCTTAATTTTCCCCCAAGAAAACCACAGTTATTTTTCAGCATCATTAAATATGCAGTGTTCACATTTTCCTGATTGTCCTATATATTTATATATATATATATATATATATTCTTCTTTTTGTCTGATTGTTTGGGTTTTAGTTTGGTTATATTAGGACTGAAACAACAAAGTGCATATATTGTGCTTGGTCAATCTATAGGCAGATGTCTCTAAAGTATATATACGGTGCAAGGAAATGAGGCAAATACAAGGAGTCTTCAAAAAGTTTGTAGAAAGATTCGTGTTATCTTTTAATTCTATCTTTCATGAACTTTTTGAAGTGCCATCATATGATTAGAATGTAATGTAGGGTGAAACATCCTGGACTTTAAGGCTTTTAAAATATAGCTTATGAGATAAATCACACTGATGTGACATATGTAGTTCAGAGGCTACATACCTCGAAGAATACTCTGTTTTCAAAGGATGGTGCAGAATATACTACTTTTCTTTCCCAAGAGAGAACCAATCATAGATTCTGGGATTGTTAGGGTTTGAGGAGACTCTAAACATTATGTAGTTGATCCTTTTCATTTAGAAATGAGAAGACTGGCTATGAGCAGATAAGGTATTTGCTTATCTGCATATATCCAGAGGTTCTCCTTCAAACCTTCTTCCTTTTTTATTTTCTTTTTTTAAACTATGTAGTTATTAAGAGAGTTTGTTCACTTAAGATGAAAGTTCTATTTGACCTCAGGAGTTGAACTCAAATCTGCAGCAAATTCTCAGTATAAACAGAGAAGGATGGGAGATGGGACAATATACGAGTTTCAATCTTGGCCTTAGATCTTTGTGTTGTTAGTCATAGTACCGATGAGACTAAGGAATGAATGAGGTCAGAGATGAACAGAATCATGGCATTGGGTTAATGCATGTCTGCTGTGTAGGGCAGAGAGCAATACTCATTGGTTGTAATCCTTAATGAAAGTTGAAAAGGGAATGCAGTTATATGGAGTTTTTTGTACAGAGGTTGCCTGACTGGCTACACAGAGGTAGCATTATTGTATTTCAGTGTAATTGAGGGCAACAGGCAGAGCATATTTCAGTTGGAATATAAAGTAAGTTTGTCAGTCTCTTAAGAATGAGTGATACAAAATTACCTCATTCACAAGAATCTTATATACACACACACACACACACACACATAAATATGTATATGTATATATATATATGTATGTACGCACACACACATGCACGCGCACACACACGCACAAACACACACACACACACACACACACACACACCAGGATGCCAGCAAATTAATTAAGAATAATCAACATTTAAGAGGACTGGCCAGATGTTCTTTTTCTTATAGAACAATCACATAATAAGAACAAAAAGGATTAGTAGATAAATTAGTTGCACAAAAACATCTGGTAATGATAAAGTGATACATCCATTCTATAATGAAGGCCACTGGGACTGACCTGGTCAGGTTCCTAGATTAGAGCAATTCCTCCCCTGTCTCTGTTAGATGCATGTTTAACTCAGTCTCATTTTCTTTTTTTTATTCTAGCCACTTCATATGTAGAGGAATATCTAATTTATCCTCAAAATTAATATTATTTGCTATGTAGTAGCTTTTAAGTATCTTAACATGGTCATTTTTTACATTATTTTTCACTATTGTGGTATGAATAAAAAATATTTATTTGTTTGACATTCAGGTCCCTTTTATATAAACCTATTTTTTTAAAAAAACGTGTATTGGCTTCGTTGATAACTTCAAATTTCTTAGGTGCTATTCTGCCATCCTTTTAAAAAAATTTTTTATTGTAACATAGTTGATTGTACTTTTGATAAAGTAAAATAAAAAAAAAAAAAAGAAAACTGTAGTCCTGGTCACTGTTATGACTGAAACGTCATGTGAAACCCTGAACCAGAATCACTGGGTACAGCAGCTGCCATATTCCAAATCACAGCAAATGGGAGGTAATACATTCTTATTGCTGTTTGAAGCTCAGATGGAACAAAAAGGCAGAGGAAGGACAAACTCCTTCCCTCCCTCTCCCAGGGCTGGGACATCCTTCTACCCCTGCCCTTGGACATCAGAACTACAGGTTCCCCAGCCTTTGCACTCCAGAACTTACACCAGCATACTCCTGGCTCTTGAGCCTTCAGGCTGGGACTGAGAGTTACACCCTAGGATTCCTTTGTTCTGAGGCCTTTGGACTTGGATTGAGCCACGCTACTGGCTTTCCTGGTTCACTAGCTTGTATACAGCCCATTGTGGGACTTCTTGGCCTCCATAATCAAGTAAGCCAATTCCCCTGATAAACTCCTTTATCAGTTCTGTCTTTCTGGAGAACCCTCACTAAAACACCAGTGTAGATGGACATTTGCTGATATCTTCTGTGATAACCCTCTCCTCAGTCCCTTTCCCAAACAGCCACTAATTTGTATTTGGGCTTCTCTAGGCCAAGCCAATGAGAACATTTTATTTCACTGGTGACACATTTTGGTTCAGGGATTGCTATTCCACTCCTATGTCACCTAAACAGGTCCAATCAGAGTGAAATTCAGTTTGCTGGGAATTCTGGAGCAAAGATGGTCTCTTTTCCTGCTAGATATAAATGAGGAAGCATGTAGCCCTGGGTATTAGCAGTCATTTGGGGATTACAAAAATAAGACAGTTTTAGGAAGTTATAAACGTCGTGGAAGGCAGAGTGAGATATAAAACGCACACACGTGCAGAGATACACACCCATGCAAAACTTTTGTGATACAATTGAACCCAGTTTAAATTCACTTTAAGTTCTGACTCCTTTATGTCGCATAACTACTAGCAAATTTTTATTGATCACTTACTGTGTGCTGATTGCTTTAAGATTGTTATTATCTGATGTAATCCTCATCATGACGCTATTACAGATACTATTTTTATTTCCATTTTATGAGTGAGGAAACTGATTATTGGAGAAACTAAACCAAAATGTACATTGTCAGTATGTGGCACAAGTAGTTTTCAAACCGAGGTGTGTTCTATACAGTGTCTTCACTTTTACTCACTGCATCTTTGGAATGTGGTGGTTCACAGGTGTATTTTGTTTGGCCTATGCACTGTGTTTTTAAAATGTTTAAGCCAGCTTTTAAAAATGGGAAGATTTTATGTAAGAATCTAGACTTGGCTCTTCCCTTGAAAATCGAGCTCTGGCCATGCTGGTTGTGCATTTCTGTGGGAACTCGCAGCTGGAGAGTTACAGAGGCTGCTTCATTGAGCCATGACATACCTCTACAGTTTGCCATCATTTCCATCCTTCTTTATCGTTGCTCTGATTCTAAAGTTGTCACTAACTTATAATCATTTGCATCACATTTTTTCTTTTTCTATAATAAAGAAATGTCTATTTGTACCTAGGAAAATGAAGAATTAATCCAGAGGGTAAGAATTTTCAAATAAAAAGGAATTAAGTGCTCTCAACTGTAGAGATAAGGACATTTCTTCTTGTCTAATATACAAATGCCACATCTAACTTTTTTTTTTTTTTTTTTTTTTTTACCTGCTTGGCTTCTGTGAGCATTTGAGTTGTGAGTTTATGAAACTTAAAGCTGTACTTTTTTTCTTGTTTAGTTTTGGAAAAGTTAATTTACTTCTCCAAGACTCATTTTACTTATTTTAAAAAGGGAGATTTTTGTTGCAGGATTAAATGAGATAAACTACTTAAATGACTAGGTGAACACCTGATATCTACTAGTTGTTTGGAAAGAGAATACTTACCTTTCTTTCTCATTCTTTTTTTAATGTATGAATTCGGCCTACATCATTGTAATGAATTGTGAACACACTGTTTTTACCTTAACGGGTTTGCTGTCCCCTTCATTTGTGAACTATTGACTACCTGGTCTTGTGCTTCATTGTCCTGTGGTCAGTGCCTTTCTAATGTGAAGCCTGTAAAGCGAAATGTAATTAGTACCATGTAGATGAGATAGCAATGGGCTGAAACATCCTGTGGTATGAGAGAAATCAAGCAACAGTGTCTGTTTCCTCTAATTGCCAACCAGGGTAGGGAATTTATGACAGAAAGAGGCCGAATTGCACATCTAGAATAAAATGAGTACTGACTGTCAAGCAGAAGAAGCACTTTAATTGGTGATGGTACTGTCAAAGTTTGCCAGGAGCTGTCATCATGGGATTCGACCTTCCTGAGGAATGTTAGGTCAAATGAGAGAAGAAGAATATACCCTTCTGAGTGTATTGCCCTTTTGGAGTCATGCAGTCTATGAGGTAAAACAAAAGTTTCATAATATGAAAGCCAGTCTCAATATCTAACTTTATTTACCTTTGGAGAAAATAGATATAAGAGTCACAATAATACATTGAACTTTCAAAAGGAGAGAACTGAACTGTGGTTATTGGAGGTGGAAAAGGGAGAGAGGGAAGGAGCTTAGTGAGAAAATAGTAAAAGGTTACAAAGAATGATTACATTGTGTAATGCTAAATATACTGATTATCCTGATTTGATCACCACCTATTGTACACAATATGTCTTGATATTCAGTTGTGTTGGTGTTCAACTCTGTACCCCACAAATACATATAATCAGTTGTGTTTCAATAAAAAAGTTCCAATATCAATAGTAAGTAAGAGGGGTGCAAACTATAACCAACATGTGATGTCATTTTACACTTATCACATTGGTAAAAGTTTTAAAAGGTTCAAAATTATGAAGTGCTGGCAAGGATCTGAAGCAACAGGAACTCATTTTCTGATGGTGCAGGTATATCATTATTTGGGAAAACAAGTTGGTATTTTCTAGTAAAAAAGGCAGATGCATGTATGTTAAGAACCGGCAATTCTACACCCAGATATACATCCTAGTGAAACTCCTACACATGTCTAAGTGATAAAATATGCATATTTACAGCAGCATTTTTTAACAGAGGAAAGAATCCAAAGAAGAAACAAATCAAATGTCCCTCTAAAAAAAAAGGATTATTAAATTCTAATTTATGCATGCAATGGTTTCCTGTTTAGTGATGGATCTCAAAAACAAAATATTGAGGGGAAAAAAAGCAACCTGTGTAAGTGTCCATTTATCTAAACCTTAAAACATGCATGACCAAACTTTTTGACTAGGAATGCATCCCTTTGTATACAAATATAAGGAAAAGCAATTGACAATTAAGAGAAATTTATTATGGCAGTTACGCTTCTGGAGTACAGAGGGGTTAAGTTCAGGGAGAAGCATTCACAGGTCTTCAAAAAGTGTCTGCAAGGCTCTATTCCTTAAGCTGGGTTCTAGGTGCTTAAGGCTTGTTTGTTCACTTTTTAAGACATACATTTAACAAATTTATACATTATATATGTTGTTTTCTATGTAAAAATAGTTCACATAATTGAAAAATAAAACAGGAATTCTTGCACACTTCATGATACTACACTTTTAAAATGCAAACAGAAAGCAATCATCTTTCCCCACTTTTGCACAATTCAAGTTGATATTTCTTTATTTCTTCCTTTGAGCATCCCTGAAATCCTATTACAGAAAAGCAGTTTATTCCTCATATACTTAGATTTTTCCAGTTGACATTAATCATCTCAAATCCTTTTTTAAGTTTTTAAAATTTAGAGAAAGAAACATCAATTTTATGTTTGGATATGGGTAATCAAATGTGCAGTTAAGTAAGGAGACTGTAAGTCATTACTGTCAAATATCATTGCAGACTTCTTTACTTAACAGACAAAACTATTTTTATTATTATATGCTTTAAAACCCCTTTAGAACACTGACCAATGGCAATCTATAAAGAATATTTTGAGCTTTCAATTATTTGTTTCTATAGAGATGAGCTAGAAAACAATTTTTATTATGAGTGCATGAAATTGAAGGTTTGGAGAAGAAATGTGTAGCAAAGGAAAACAATAAAAATTTATGTGGGTAATATTCTTTTGTTTTCCTAAATGTTCTCTTCTGCTCTTTATTGCTGGCTTTTTCTCATTCTTTGGTAATGCTGCCTAAACATTTTGATCCACTATGCAAGAAAGAACTTCTGCCTCTACCTTCTCAAATGGAGTGAACTTCTACCAATGCCACTTTTAATTTTCCAATAATTATACTTTCAAGCTGATAGAGGCAGAAGAGCAAAGATTAGGTCCATTTAGGGAAAAAGGCTTATTTTTCTGTCTCTCTGCAAAACACCAAAAGTCATATAAAGAATGGTGAAGATTGAAGCTACCTGAGTTCTAGGAACAAATTTACCTCCACTGAGTATTTTTTCTTCCTCTTATTTCTTATTTTGGTCCTAGGTCAGGGTATCTAATTCTTGTCCATACAAAAATTCCTTCTATAATAGTAAGAAATTGTAGTTCAGAAAAAGCAGTAGATTAATTCAAAGTTTAAATTTTCTTATACACACAAGACAACTTCTATAATTAACTCATTAAAAATATCTGTGTGTCTAGGTAGCCCTCTGTAGCCACTGCAATTGCCATGGCTGCTGCAAAAACAGCTAATCTCTAGAGCAGCAGTCACAGCCACTGTGCAGATGGCATGCCAGACTCTCAACTTCATTGACACAGGGAGAGCCAAAAAAAAAAAAATAAAAATAAAAAATAAAAAATAAAAGAAGAGGTCCCCTCTCTCCTCAAAGCACACTCCAGAGTAATAGAAGAACATCTGTTTTATAATAATAGGGGAGGACTTGATCACACCTGTCTCAGTACTGGACAGATCATCTAGGCAACAAACCAACAGAGGAACAGTTAATCTATCAGATGGAGAGAACAAATCTATCGTTTTTAGAGAGGGGAGGGGAAGGGGAGGGGGGAGGGGGAAGGGAAGAGATTGGATAAAGGGCATAAAGAATAAGTATGATTTGTAACAATGAATATGCTAATAAAAATAAAAAAAATTAATCTGTGTGGCAAGACACGGACCTAAAATGTAGAAGCTCTGAGTTTTATGTCAAGTCTTTTGAGACATGTAGTACTCTTTATGCAGAGACAATCTATATTTTTCTTTCAAGAATCAGGAAGGATTATATTCCCTTCAGTTGTACATCAATAGAAGCACAGCACTTAGGGATCCAAAGAGTCTTTGGGAATTTGTGCAATTATCACATTTGGTCTTTATTCTTCATATCAGTTAATAGTTCTTCAGTTACTAATAAATGAAACTGACTCAGATAAGCCTGAGCAAAGTAGGAATTTGCTGGAAGGATATGGAGTAGTTCAGAGAACTGAACAAAATTATGAAGATCTAAACTTTAGAAATGACAACAGCCATTCTGAAAATTCACGTAGCAGAAATAGATGGTTTTTATAGGGCACTACTATTATATGAGTGAACCTAAACTTCATTAAATTGGTGGGTCCTTCTGCTTAAGATTCAAGTTCTAAAAACAGAGCATCTGATCTCTTGCCCACACTTGGCCAGGAGTTGAGGGGGACCTTGTCTTATTGTTCCACTACATTTATATACAAAAAAAAAGAAAAAAGAAAAAAAGAAAAAGAAAAAGAAAGAAAAGAAAAGTTCAGGGTCTTATAACAGAAAAAAAAAAAAAGAAAGAAAGAAAAGTAAAGAAATTGATGCTGGGATAGCAATGAACAACAAACTACAAACAGATGTTTATGTCAAGAGAATGGCTGTTTCACATATTTTATTATGTTTCACCACTTCCTCAAATTAATAAGAAATTTCCTTGCTCTGCTGAGCAAAAAATACACAAATAATTTGATGGACTCAGGTAAAGAATGTGCCCTAGAATCCAATGATGTGAAATTAATAGGGAACTGTGATACCCATGCTGTTACATAAATGAATGGCTTCCTCAGATTTCTCATCTGGAAGTAGAGACCTAAATGGCAGAGCTTCCAAAAACAAGACAGTGTAACTGCTCTGTCTGGGACTTGGACTAATAAACCTTTCCCCTTGGAAAAATTGGGAATGTATATTGCCCATTTGCAGTTTAGTGTCTCTGTTTTATGGTACCATTGTCTTCTAAAATATAGGCACTTTTATTCATTCAATTACTCCCTAATGTTTATTGTCCAATCAAAACTGGATGAGATTAAAACCAGATTGATTTTCATTTTAATTTGTGGAAAGCCTTATCAAGATTTTTCCTGGAAAGTTTCTTAAAGGTACAATAAGTTGTTCCAGGGTTCGGGTTTTAACTTTCAGAGTCTCAAGAACTCATGAATAAGACAAGACAGACGGGTCTTATCATAGGGGCATTCAGCGTGTGCAAATTTAACTGGAGCAAGAGAATGAGAGAGAAAAGAGAAAAAGAGAGGAAAAAGAAGAGGAAAATCCCGCTGTTGCGGGAAAAAAGGACTTGACTGTATTTATTGAGAGAAGCTCTCTTTATGTCCAATTTACCAAGAGGTATAAAAGTTTTGCTTCATGCACTGGCTTTAATATTTTACAAGCATATATCAAATTCTGTGTGTCTCACTAAATTGAAAGAAATGAAAGATACCTTAGTAGTGTTTCCTTTCTTTTCTTATTGAAACATAATTGATTGTACATATCTGTGGGGTACAGCATTGAATATCCATACCAGTGTGCAATATGTGATGCTCAAATCAGGATAATTAGTTTATTCACCATTACACATGTAATCATTTTTTGTGGCCCTTTACCAGTTTCTCACTAACCCCCCACCCCTTCCCTTTGCCCACTTCTGGTGGTTTCAGTTCTGTTCTCCCCTTTTGAAAATTCAATGAATTGTTATGATTGTTGTATCTTTCTTTCTTTCCTTTTAGTTTTTATTTACTTTTTAGCTCCCACTTATGAGTGAGGAATGCAACATTTCTCTTTCTGTCCCTGGCTTATTTCACTTAACAAAATTTTCTCTAAGTTCATTGATGTTGCTGTGAATGGAAGAATTTCATTCTTTTCTTATGGCAGAATAATGTTTCGTTGTGTATATATACCACATTTTCCTTACCCAGTCCTCTGTTGATGGACATTTAGGTTGGTTCCAACTCTTGGCTATTATAAATAGCACTGTGATAAACATGGGAGTGTAGTTATCCTGTCAAAACGATGATTTCCATTCCTTTGGGTATATACCCAGCAGCAGGATTGCTGAATCACATGGAAGTTATATCTGTGGCTGTTTAAGGAATCTCCATATTGTTTTCAATAATGGCTGCACTAATTTACAGACCCACCAACAGTGTAGGAGGATTTGCCTTTCTCTGCATCCTTGCCAGCATTTATTATTCTTTATCTTTTTGATAATGGCCAGACTAATTGGGGGAAAATGATATCTCAATGTGGTTTTGATTTGCATTTCTCTAATGATTAGTGGTGTTGACCATTTTTCATGTGTCTGTTGGCTATTCATATATCTTCCTTTGAGAATGCCTATTTAGATCCTTTGCCCATTTTTAAATCAGGGTTTGTTTTATGGTTTGTTTTGTTTTGTTTTGTTTTTTTGCCATTAAGTTCCTTGAGTTTCTTGTACATCCTGATATTAATCCTTTGTCAGATACATAGTTTGCAATTTTTTCTTCCATTCTGTAAGTTGCCTTTACCTTATGTTAATTGTTTATTTTGACCTGCAGAAGCTTTTTAGTTTGATGTAATCCCATTTATGTATTTTTCCCTTTGCTGCCTCTGTTTTTGGAGTCTTAGTCATAAAGTCTTTGCCCAGTCCTACTTCCTGAAGTGTTTTCCCTATGTTTTCTTTTAGGAGTTTTATAGTTTCAGGTAATCCATTTTCATTTAATTTTGGTATACAAAAAGAGGTATGGATCTAGTTTCATTCTTCTATGTATGGATGTCCAGTACTTCCAGCACCATTATTGAAGAAGCAGTCCTTTCCCTAATATATACTCTTGATGCCTTTGTTGATTAGTTGGCTGTAAAAATGTGGGTTGATTTCTGGGTTCTCTGTGCTGCTCCATGGTTTTGAGTATCTATTTTTATGCCACTACCATGTTGTTTTGATTACTATATCTTTGTCATACAATTTGAAATCAGGTAGTGTTGTGCTTCCAGCTTTATGTTTTTTGCTCTGGATTGCTTTCACTATCCAGGGCCTTTTGTTATTCCATACGAATATTAGGGTTGTTTTTTTCTATTTCTGTGAAGAATGTCATTAGTATTTTGATGGGGATTGCATTGAATCTGTAGATCGCTTTGGGTAGTATGGACATTTTCACAGTGTTAATTCTTCTAATCCAAGAGCGTGTCTTTCCATCTTTTCGTGTCCTTTTAAATTACTTTCAGCAGTGATTTGTAGTTCTTGTTGTAGAGATCTCTTACCTCCTTGGTTAAACTGATTCCTAGGTATTTATTATTTTTTTTGGTGACTGTTGTAAATGGGCTTGCTTTTTTGATTTCTTTTTCTACTAGTTCATTATTGGAATACACAAATGCTACTAACTTTTGCATGTTGATTTTGCATCCTGCAACTTTGCTGAAATTGTTTATTAGCTTTAAGAGTTTTTGGTAGAGTCTTTAGGTTTTTCTATATGTAGGATCATTTCATCTACAAACAGAGAGAGCTTGACTTTGTCTTTTCCAATCTGGATGCCTTTTATTTCTTTCTCTTGCCTGACTGGTCTGGCTAGTAGGTCAAGTACTGTATAGAATAGGAGTGTTGAGAATGGGCATCCTTGTTTTGTTCCTTTTCCCTTTTAGAATGATATTAATGGTAGGTTTATCATATACAGCTTTTATTGTGTTGAGATCTTTTCCTTCTATACTTAATTTGCTGAAAGTCTTTATCATGAACAGATGTTGAATTTTGTCAAATGCTTTTTCTGTATGCATTGAGATAATCATAAGGTGTTTGTCCTTGATTTTGTTGATGTGGTATATCACACTTATTGACTTGCATATATTCAAACACCTTTGCATCCCTGGTGTATACACTTGATCATGGTATATAATTTTTTTGATGTGCTGCTGTATTCTGTTTGCTAATATTTTGTTGAAGATTTTTGCATCTATGTTCATCAGAGATATTTACCTATAGTTTTGTTTCTTTTGGTGTATCTTTGCTGGTTTTGGTATCAGGGTGATCCTAGCCTCATAGAATGAATCTAGGAGAATGGCCTCTGTTACAACTTTTTGGAATAGTTTGAAGATAATTGATATTATTTCCTCATTAAAGATTTGGTAAACTGGCGGGGAGAAGAAGACATAACAATTACAATTCCTTGAAGTTGACATGACAAGTGAACAGAAAGGACATTGTTGGGTGGGAGGGGGGAGAGGGAGGAGGGAGGGAGGTTTCAGTAAGGGGCCACAATAGTCAACCACATTGTATATCGACAAAATAAAATTTAAAAAAATAATAATAAAAATAAATAAATAAATAAATGAAAGAAAGAAAGAAAGAAAGAAAGAAAAAGAAAGAAAGAAAAAGATTTGGTAGAATTCAGAAACAAAGCTATCTGATCCTGGGCTTTTCTTTGTTGGGAGACTGTTGATTACTGCTTTTATCACAATTCTTGTTATTGATCTGTTCAGGTTTTCTAGTTCTTCTTGGTTTAGTCTTGGTAGTTTGTTTGTGTCCAAAAATTTATCCATCTCATTCAGGTTTTCAAATTTGTTGGCATATAATGGTTTCTAATAGTCTTTAATGATTCTTTACATTTATGTGATATTACTGGTAATATCTCTTTTTCATTTCTGATTTTTATTTGGGTTTTCTATCTCTGTCTCTCTCTCTGTCTCTGTCTCTCTGTCTCTCTTTTAAGTTAACCTAGCTAATGGTTTGTCTATTTTGTTTATCTTCTCAAAAAAAAAAAAACCCCAAAACCTTTTTGTTTCATTGAAATTTTCTATCATTTTGGGGTCTCTATTTCATTTAGTTCTGTCAGATCTTAACTATTTCTTTCCATCTAATAATTTGGGGATTGGATTTTTCTTGTTTTTCTAATTCTTTGAGGTGTAATGTTAAGTTGTTATTTGAGATCTTTCTATTTGTTTTATGTATTTATTGCAGTAAACTTCCCTCTTAGTATTGCTTTTGTTGTATCTCAGATTTTAGTATGATGTGTCTTTCTTTTCATTTGTTTTGAGAAATTTTTTGATTTTCTAATTAATTTCTTCTTGAACCCATTGGTCATTCAGGAGTGCATTTAATTTCCATGTATTTGTATAGTTTCCACAGTTTCACTTGTTATTGATTTCTGGTTTCAATCCATTGTGGTCAGAAAAGATAATTAAAATGATTTAAGTTATTTATTTATTTATTTATTTATTTATTTATTTATTTATTTATTTAATTCATTGAGACTTGATTTGCGCCCTATCATGTGGTTTATCCTGGAGAATGTTCCATATGCTGATGAGAAGAATGTATATTTTGTAGTTGTTGGGTGAAATGTTCTGTAGGTATCTGCCAAGTGCAATTGGTGTAAACTGTAGTTTAATTCCTGTGTTTCTCTGTTGATTTGCTGCCTAGAGAAACTGTCCAATGTTGAGAGAAGGGTATTCAGGTCCCCAACTATCATTGTGTTGGGTCCTATATCTTTCCTTAGGTCTAATAGTGTTTGCACATGTATTTATGATTGTTATGTCTTCTTTCTGGATAGGTACCTTTATCATTATATAATGTCCTTCTTTGTCTCTTTTTATGGTTTTTGGTTTAAAGCCTATTCTATCTGCTATAAGATTAGCTATCCTGCTTGTTTTGGTTTCCATTTGCATGGTATGTCTTTTTCCATCCCTTCACTGTCAATCTGTGTGTGTCTCTTAAAAACATCATATAGTTGGGTCTAGCTTTACAGTCTGAATCTTTTTGAGTCAGGAATTTGACCTATTTACATTAAGGGTTATTATGGAAAAATATTGTCTTACTCTAGGCATTTTATCAATTTTCATTTGGATGCTTTAAATATCTTTTATTTCTTTCTTCCTCTATTACTGTTTGCATTCAGTGTTTTATAATCTTTATCATTTGCATTTTTATTCTAACAATAGGTTTTGTCCTTTCCTGTGTATTCATGACAGTGATTGCCATTTTTTGGATTCCAGATGCAGAACTCTCTTGAGGATTTCTTGTAGGGCTGGTCATGTGGTGGTGAATTTCTGCAGTTTTTGTTTGTCCTGGAAATTCACTATTTCTCCCTCATTTCTGAAGGATAGCCTTTCTGCGTATAGTATTCTTGGTTGGCAGTTTTTTTCATCTTGTATTTTGAACATACCATCCCATTCTCTTTTCACCTGTAAAGTTTCTGTTCAGAAGTCTGCTGTTAGTGTGGTGTGGACTACTTTATAGGTGACTTGACACTTTTGCTGTTTTTAGAGTTTTCTCTTTTTCTTGGTTTTTTGCCAGTTTGACTATAATGTGTTTGAGAGAGGACATTTTTGGATTGAATCTGTTGGGTATCTTTGAGCCTCCTGGATCTGAAGGTGCATGTCTCTCCCCATACGTGGGAATTTTTCTGCTATTACTTTGTTGAAAAGGTTTTTAATGCATATTCCTTTCTCCTCCCCTTCTGGAATATCCATGATTCAGATGTTTGTATGCTTAAGGTTGTCTACTAGCTCTTGGATTTTCTCCATTTAATTTTTTTTTTATCTACCTGGGTTATTTTGAAAAGACCATCTTCAAGATCAGAAATTCCTTCTTCTGCTTGCTTAAGCTCTCAGTTATGGTTGTTTTTTTATCTCATTGAAGGAATCCTTCAGTTCCAGGAGTTCTGCCACATTTTTTTAAAGATATTGATCTCTTAAATTTCCTCCTTCATATGCTGGAATTTGTATCCCTTTCATTATGTTGTCTAACTGAATTTTCTCTTATCTCATTTAGTTTTCTTAAGACTGTTGTTCAGAATTCCTTTTTATTTTTATGGTTATTTATTTATTATTATTTTTTTTTTTTTTTACATTCTAAGAGCAGTTGGGAGGGAGGGGGCGAGAAGGGGAAAAGAAATAGGGTGGAAGAAGGAGGAAGGAGGGGGACAGGGTTGATGCCCACGGCACCCCCCTCTTTCCTAGAGGGGAAACTATGGGGCTTCCAGCAGTGACTTGGTGGTCATCACTGGACTGGTTTCAGATGCTGGAGGGGGTGGCTGAAGCCCTTGGCCCCTCACAGCTTCCTGTGGTGGCTCAGTGGTCATCACTGGGCTGTCTGCAGATGTTGGGTGCTATGGCTCAGGCCCCCAGCCTTCCCCCCTCCCTGGCTTGGGAGCCTAAGAAGCTTCTGATCCATCTAGATTTTATATGTGTTCTTTGGTGATGTGAGACCTTTACTAAGTTAATATCAAACTTTGTCCCTGGTCTGTGGTATTTTGTTTTTACTTTCATCTCTGTGTTGGATTATTCACCGTTCCCACCATTTAAACTCTGCCCTGGAACTAATTTGTTGTCCTTTGCTTACTTCTAAAATGGGGGAACTTACTGTGGGGACCAGCACTTGAGCCCTGTAGTTGAGCTAAATTGCTGCTTTGCTGCTAATTCTGTGCTAATTCTCTGGGGAAATCTTTTTGTATAGTTCAGGTTTTAATTGTTGACCTTGTATATACTTCCAGGTCTCATGAGGTCTGGCATACCTGGGATGTGTGCAAACTCTTATCTGGGCCCACGACTCCCCAGCACACTATACCCCCTGGAGATCTATGCTACTGACAAGTCTCCACTGAGTGGTCCTGCACTGACTGAGCAGCAGGTCAGCTATCCATGCTGTGACCAAATGTTCCCCCAGTGGGCCCGTATCCTGTACTGCCCATACTCCAAACACTTCCAATGAGATAGGCTATGCTCTGGTCCCTTGCAATGACTCACTAGCCTCTGAGCGGCTCCCCCTCTCAGTTGTTGTGACTCATCACTCCTGTGTGGGTCCACAGGAACCCTGCCAGTGGTCCTGCTGGCCTGAGGGCCACCAAGGCCCTCCTTTCCCCTGCCACCTCCAAGCAACCCCACACAAAGGGCATAGCTGTGGCCCCCACCAGCCTCTTCTCCATGTGCTTACCAGCTCCAGCCTTGAAGTGGCCAGGATTCGAAACGGTGGGAGCAGTCCTTTCTTTCTCTCATCGTGGCTTCTCCACCTTCATGAACTCTGTAGGTCTCTGCTCCTCTTCCCCTCAGCTCTAATGGCTCCAGATTGGCTGTCATTGCTTTTTAATAGCTGAAAATTGGTTGATTTGTGGGAGAGAGTGACACTGGGGAACTTCTTTTCTGCCATCTTGACCAGAAGCCAGAATTCCTTTTCATTTCAAGAGTTTCCTGCTATATGGGGTCAGATGCTTGACAGTTATTGTATTCCTTTGGTGGTGTCATATTTTCTTGGGTTTTTATTTACTTATATATATATATATATATATATTTATTTGTTTATTTTTTGTGCATTATAATCTGGTCATCTGGTAGGTCAGTTGTTCTTCCATTATTCTGGAATGAGCTTTGAGGAGAGAGATTTCCTCCTGTAGACTTGCTTTATATCAACTATTAAGTAGGGTGCTTTATTATTGATTCTAGTAGACTAAGTAGTGTAGTCTCCAGGTGAGTACTCTGGCCATATTCAATGTTGGAGTTGCATGGCCTAGGCCATGGGGCACTTAGTGATTCCTTGCTGAGGTTAGTTACACTGTCTTGGTTCATCAAGGATGTGGGTGAGCTCTTGAGTTCTTGGGAGAAGGGCCTGAGTAACCTGTCACTATTTGGCTGGTTTGGGTGTCCCTGGGCAGGCTTGTTGGTACCCTGGCTAGCTTCCCATGACTCTGATAGTTGCAACGGGGTATACTGAAGCTCCACAGCTTGAATGGGTGACCCTGATTGTGGTTTCACTTGCCTCTTTCCTACAGACAGAGGCTCCTCCTGGATCCTTGCTTCCCCCAGTTGGGGGATGGGTTAATGGTGATTGGGAATTTTCTTGCTTTCTCTCTTTGTGTATCCTAGGTTTCTGCACTCTTGGGGGATTCCATCTGTGTCTCTCCTCAGTTCAGAACAGTCACATGGGCTGCACATGTACCTTCCACACCCTAGGTGTGCTGCTGTGGGGGGCAGTGTAATTCTCCCTGTGGATTGGGCCACTAAATTGTGGGTCTGTGCTCAGTCACCTCTTTTCCTGGGCTCCACTGGTGACTTTCTTTTTGTCAGTGCAGTCGAGTGGCTGTGGCTGTGGCAAATCACCCATGTGGAAGTGGTGTCTGCCTTTAGTAGTGTTTTGAAGATTTGATTCCTTGATACCTTTATCAAAATCATCTGCTGGTGCTTGGTAAAAATGCAAATTCATTAGCCCACTGTAGACAACTGAATTGAAGTTTTTGAAGTTGAAGCTCAGAATCTGTATTTTATTAATTTTCCCTGGGGATTATAATATATTTAAAGTGAAGAAGTATTGTCCAATCAGGAATACAGAACACTTACTTCATTTTTAGAATGGATGTCTCTGAGAAACAGAATGGTGACCTGCCCAGAGAAGCACAGCATGCTAATAGATATTCATGTGTTTACTGATTCCAAACTTGTGCTTTTGGTCTACACATTATTTTAAATGTTCATTCATCACCTCTAAATAAGAATGGTGATATATTTGTTATATACTATTTAATAATCATAATGAATAATGAAAGAATTGAGCTTAAATATGGTTTTCAGCGGGCACTAGAGAAGGCAGTGTGAATGAAAAGGAAATAATGGAAGAACAGTCAACATATGGTGATATAATCTGTATTCCAGTGTGGTGACACTCCTTTTGTTTACTTAACCTACTCACTTACCCTCACATATTCCACACATTCCCATCTTTATTTTTCTTCAAGTTTTTCAAAGTATTGCAAAAATTCAAACATTGCCAAAATATATAGTATGCGAAATGTCTTCCATAAATCCACCTCTAGTATCACCACTTGTGGTGAAGAAGTTGTCTACCTAATATCCATTCTCTCTTTCATAATAGCAACAGTTCCATAAATTGTGGAGATGAAGAAGGGAAGCAATTTTACCTGCATGAAACAAAAAGAAAACAGAACTGCAATTCCCAGCCTTTCCTGTAGATAAAAATGACTAATTAAATGTAAGCAGAGGTCTGTAAAGAGAGCAACTTGGCAGAGAGAAGCACTTTGTTTGTCCTTCGCCTTACTCTTCTTTCTGCTCATAACAGGGACATGATAGCTGGAACTGCATCTGCTTGATTTTGACTGAGACAATCTTGAGAATGACAGCTGCATGTTAATGACAGTGAGACAGCAAGATGGAGAATATTATGGATCTTCCATACCAGCACTGGTCTGCCTACCTCTTCTGGACTTTCATAATAAAAGAAAATAAAACTTTATCTTGCTCAAGCAACTGTTATTTCAGGTCTCTGTTTTAGCAGCTGAATGCAATTCCAAACTCACATGGCAATCTTAACAGTTTATTGTTAAGAAACAACTTGGTCTGCTCTCCAGGAAACCATTTTAAGCCCATGGGAAGATAGTGGGATGGCCAAACTACATAAGGCAAAAATGAGATTTAGTGTGGTGTAGAAATAAATGAGACAAAGAAATGCAGAGCAAGGACAAAAATAATGAGAGCAACTAAGTTTCTACTTTCATTCATACAGTAAGTAAATAAACATATATAAAGTGTCTTGTAATTTATGGGTTTTTGTTGTTTGTTTTTGTTTTGGGCTTTTTCTTTCCTTCTTCTTTTTTTTTTTTTTTTTTTTGGTCAGGCCAATATCTATTTTCCCATCTACTGGTAGCTACATCCAGATTTTGGAATGTAGTCGTCCCTCCCATATTCTTAGTTCCTGAGGTTTGGATGAAACTGACCTTACCTTTTGGCACTATGTTTAGGCAAATGACCCAGGCCCGGCCAAAAAGCATATTTCATCCCCATCCACAGTGATTTGTGCAGGAATCAGCAACGAGAAAAAAGCCGGGCCAATAGGATATAATCTTAATAAAGGCTTGAACAGGAAATCATGTTTTGCTAGCTATGAGGAGAATGGAAACGTGGAGCTGCTCATGGATCTGCCAGGAGGGAACCTGCCTGAAGATGCTGCCAGCATAAAAAAGCAGAGCTGAGAGACAGAGAGGAACAGATTCTGATGATGTCCCCTTAAACAAGTTCTCTAACTTATCTCATACAAGTGGCCCCAAGGCCCCACTTTGGAAAACATTGTTCCATATTATAATATTGATAAAGATGTTGTCTAGAGGAATTCCCTAAAAGAATCAGAGAACAATTTGTTTGTTTGTTTCATCAATTCTTTTATTGTGGTAAAGTATACATAACATAAAATTTACCATCTTAACAATATTTAAGTGTACAGTTCAGTGGCATTAAATACATTCATAATGTTGTGACCCCATCACCATCGTCCAGCTCCAGAACTCTTTTCATCTTACAAAACTGAAACATTATACCCACTAAACAACACTCCCGTTCCCTCCTCCCCCCAGCCCCTGGCAACCCCTATTCTTCTTTTGTCTACTCTAATATTTGCTTATTTCTTATGTACATTAAATGTATATTTCCATTGCTTGAGGTTTATCAAGCTTGAATTCTCCACTTTCTTGATCATATCAGTCTAGGTGCTGATATATATCACATATATAATATATATATGTTTATATATAATAATATATATATTTTATTTATTTTTAAAATTTATTTTATTTATTGAATCAAAATCTATTATACATATTTTGGGGGATGAACATTGATATATGCTGATCAAATCAATATTACTAGCATATATATTGTTACAAATTGTAATTATTCTTTATGCCCTTTGTCCAATCTCTCCTCTTCCCCCATTCGCTCCCCCTCCCCCCTCTAATTACCCTGGATTTCTTCTCTCTTTCTGAAAGAATAATGCTTACTCTGTTAATTTGTTGCCTAGATGATCTGTCCAATGCTGGGAGATGTGATTGGGTCCCCCAATATTATCATAGAGCAGATGCTTCCTCTGTCACTCTGAAATGGGCTTTGTGGAAAGAGACATTCTCTTCTTTTCTTTGTCTCTTATGGTGACTCTCCTTGTGTGAATGCACTCCAGTGGTTGGCGGACCATCTGTACGGTGGTTGTGGTTTCTAGTCGCTTTTGTGGCAGCCATGGTTATTGTAGATGCTGCGGTGGACCACCCACATGGAGGTGAAGGTTTTGGTATGCTCCTAGGCACTGGCAGTATGCCTGGTTGTGGGGTGTATCTGGTCCCCTTCTCCATGCCTCTGGTCCCTGGGCAGACCCCAAGGCGCTGGCACCACGTGCCTGGTTGTGAGAGGTGTGTCTGGTCCCTTTCTCTATGCCTCGGGTCACTTGGCAAGACCCAAGGAGCTGGCTCAGTGTGCCTGGTTGGGGGATGGGGTTCAGTTCCCTTCTCCATGCCCTGGGTCTCTGGGAAGTCCCCAAGGTGCTGGTGTGGCATGCCTGGTTGTGGGAGAGAGGTCTGGTCCCCGTCTTCATGCTTTGGGACCCTGGGTGGGCTCCAAGGTGCTGGCATGGTGTGTCTGGTTGTAGGAGGGTGGTCCAGTCCCCTTCTCCATACCCCAGTTCCCTGGGAGGGCCCCGAGGTGCTGGCATGGTGTGCCTGGTTGTGGGAGGGGTGTCCAGTCTCCTTCTCCGTGGCTTGGGTCCCCATGCTGTTCCCAAGGCGCTGGCACAGTTTGCCTGGAAGTGGGAGTGGGGGCCAGTCCCCAGATCCAAGCCTCTGGTTCCCAGGCAGGCCCCAAGGTGCTGGTGGTGTGCCTGGGCCGGAACTAGATTTTTGTCCTTTGCTTCTAACACAGGAGAGCTTCCTGTGGGAACCAGTACTTGAGTGTGTGGTTGTTTAAACTGCTGCTTTGTTGCTGTTTCCCTAGGAAAAGGCTTTTTGTGCAGCTCAGGGTTTAATGGTTGATCTTATAGGCACTTCCGATTCTCCAGAGACCAGTGGATCTGTGTTCTGTGGAATCTCTGATCTGGGCCTGAGTTTTTTCATCAAACTGCACCCCATGCAATTCTGCATTCCTGACTTTTCTACTCTGAGTGGTCCTGTGTTGATTGGGGGACAGGTCGTCTGTCCTTGCTGTGTCCCAGTGTTCTTCTGGTGGGCCCGTCTTGCCCACTGCCAATGCTCCAAACACTTCCCATGGGACAGGCCCTGCACTGGTCACTTGCAATGACTCGCCAGTCTCTGAATGGCTCCCTTTTTTCAGTTGCTCTGACTCCTCGCTCGTGTGTGGGTCCATGGGAACTCTATTAGTGGTCTTGCTGTCCTTGGGGCCACGGAGGCCTCCTTTTCTCCTACTGCCTCCAAGCAACTCCACCTGAAGGGCACCGTAGCAGCTTCTGCCGGCTCCTGCTCCATGTGCTCAGCAGTGCCAGCCTTAAAGCAGCCACAGCCTGAAATGCTCAGAGCAGCTTTTTCTTTCTCTCATATTAGTTTCTCCCACCTTCATGAACTCCATAGGTCTCTCCTCCTCTTCCCCTGAGCTCCAGCAGCCCCAGCTTGGCTGATGTTACATTTTTATAGTTGTAAATTGGTTGATTTTTGGGAGTGATGCTGGGAACCGTCTATTCCGCCATCTTCACCAAAACCCCTCATTATATACACACACACACACACACACACACACACACACACACACACACACACACACACACACACACACATATATTTTTCTCTCTCCTCATTCTATCTAAGGGGAAAGAGTAAAGGCTGATAAGCCTGGGACCTGGAGCTAGTGATTGGGTAAGAAAGGCTGAATATTCACTCTTAGAATCTGACACCCTAAAAGTAGGCATTTGTTCCTAGAAGACAGAAAAAGCTTTTGCCACATTCACAGAAGCCTCAAATCTCAAAACACCATCTAACAACCCCCCAAAAGCACTGTAATCAATGTTCAACTAACATACAAAAACAATCTATTTTTTCCCTAGCTGATGATTATGCAGCAATATTTTCTCAAAAACTGTACCTTGGTGGGCCATTCTGCTCTGCCACTTTAGCTATTGAGCCGACAATATGGCTTTGTTAGCAGCAAAATATGTCTTCATATCATAATTGTTGCTGTAATAAATGGGATAACAGAGAGTATCTGTCAAGTAAGGCATTGCAGGGCCCAAGAGAGTTGTATATTACACAAAAAACCAAAACTGAATTCAAGACTTGAAAATACAAAACCTTCTTTAATAGCAAAAACATACCAACCTGTAAAATACAAATTTAGGTGTTTCCACAAACAAGAGCCAATACTTATTGTCATTCCAGTTTTCTAAATAGAAGTGTTACTTCTGTTTAGGTTGATTCAAAAGATAACTTTTTGTCCTGCAGGGGAATATCACAATCCCATGCTTTCTACAGAATAGTATGAAACTTGTATCCTTTTTTGTTGCCTTGGGGCACATCCTTTAAGACATTCTAAATTTTTACAAGGATATATTGTACAATTAGTAGCATTCTAGGTAAGCAGGCTGATAAAATATTGTGGACTAAAAGTTAAGAAATATAAATTCAGAAAAGTTAAGAAACTCAATTGTCATTCACTTTTAATTTACCTACCTAAGAAAATAGCACTATTTCCTACTACCTATACCTAATAATATTTCAAAAAAGGTCTAGTATTTCTACATAAGATTATTTGAAGTTATTGGAATATATCCTATCAGAAAAACCAGCATGGTAAGTTACATGAATGGGTAAATTTATAAGCAAACATTCTTCTTCTTTCCACCTTGCTTCTCTTTTAGTTCAAGGAAAATGCCGAGGGTACAAGGTAACTCCTGAACCACCGACTAATTCTCCACTTACCTTCTGTTGATTCATTCAATCAATCATCCAGTTATGCAGCAAATACTTGAGGAACTATTTTAGAATGCATTAGAATCAACCCAAGTGCCTGTTATAAGTGCAAACTACCAGATCTTACTCTCTGAGCATTTATCTCAGTAAGTAAATGATAGAGTATAAAAATCCCAATTTTTCTGTTTTTTTTGCAGGCACTTCTGATTTAGGTGGGCTATAAACCAAACTTAAGAACGCACTGCCTACTTACATGCTATGCACTCTAACATCAAATGTTACTGACATTATTAAAATGCTTACAGTGCCTTCAGGGCTGAGTTCACCAAGCAAGCAACCAAGGCACATGTACAATGAAGCACTTGCTTTCAGCCTCGACCCTGCTCCTGTGCAAGCTGAGAGTGCTGCTGTGTTACCTTATATCTGAAATACCTATGGATTCAGCCAACCGAACATATTCACTGAATTGTTTAACCCCCACTTCCCTCCCATTACCAGGTGGGTCCTGCATTCCATCATGACTTTGGTTCTCCGGGTTCTCAGAGAGAGCTAATACAGTTCAGATATTTGTCCCATAGATGGACATTATGTAACTTTTTGTCCCTAATACCAGATTTACTTTTATATTATCGGTGAGTTAACTGAACAAATGGCAGAGACCTTGCCAAAATCTGAGAAATTGTCCTCTGACCTTGCAAGTAGTTTTAAGTGTAATCTCATTTAAATAGCCTAAAAGCTTTTAGATAAATGCACCTTGGCAGATAAATGATACTTGGGGAGAATAAGAACAGAAACTGTGTGAAAGAGCCAAGTCAAGTGAATAATTTCTTTTTCTCATAGAAGTCACTCACATTAACATATTCTCTAAAGGTGTTATTGGTCACACTGATACGTATCTGTTAAGATATTTGGATTTATCTAACACATGTTCTTTATAGTATGTTAGTCCTGGATGTACATAAAACTTTACAGTGAGGTGGACTGTAAACAGAGGGGACCTAGACGTAAATAAATTGAATAGTGATGTGTTTCTCCTATGGATGGCATTACCGTTATTAATCTCTGAGTTCATAATTAGCATGTGTTCGAACTTTCACACTTCAGGGTCATTTGTTTTTCACCCTTGAAATTCTTCAGTTTAAAAATGGTTAAAGATCAGAACCTTGACAAAAGAGAGTCGGCCCTAGTATACTCTGTAGTATATACTAAACATTAATATCTTGTTATAATAAGCTATTTTGGAAGAGATTTATCCTCTTACATCTCTGATGCTAAGACATTTCCTAACCCTTTTTCTGTGTATGTTGTTTGCTTCTCAGCGTTTCAATTCTTGCTAGTCTTATTTCAGTATCCCACATAAATTAGAATCATACAGAGTTTAACTGTTCGATCATCTCTTGCCTCTGTTGTGAAATGTGCTAACAGACTTTTAAGTGGAGGTGAGTTCCCTGTGTTCTTACTTTGAATCTAAAGAAAGTGAAATACAAAAACTCTAAAAGGTCTGAGCACACCTCCATTTCGATGTGATCATTAGTACCTTTCCTTTGAGGTAGGCAGAGAAATGTGAATACAATTTTTTTAACATCCAATTTCAAATTAAAATCGTGTCTTAAAATTTTTCTCTTGCCCCATCAACTGGGTACCCAGTTATAGAGGAATAGAGAAAAAAAAAACTTGGCCAAACCATTTGCTATCTTGTAATATTTCATATCATAGGCTGCTAGTCTCACCAAAAATGAATATTTAATTCAAATACCCAAGTCGATGAAGGGTGGCATGAAATGGGACCAAATAATTATATCGAAGACATATACAGGTACATGGATCTTTGGAAAACATCTGAACTTTGAAATACTGGTCCAAACACATGTACTTTCAGGGCGAGTCTCATAGATGTGATGGAGAAAACTTTGGTTGTGATTTTTAGTTTCAAATTCAGCAAAGGAGTAGAATTCATTTCTCTAAAGTGCTATGATTTGAATGTATGTGTCCTTCCAAATTTCACGTGTTCGAATTTAGCCCCCAACGTGGGCATTAAGAGATGGGGCACTTAGGAGGTCTTTAAGCCATAAAACTCCACCCTCATGGATGGGATTATTGCCCCTATAAAAGGGTTTGAGGGGGCAAGCTTCTCTTTTTTTTTTCTTTCAGCCATTTGAGGACATAGAAGGCGCCATCCATGAGGAACAACCCTTAACAGATACTGTATCTGCTGGTGTCTTGATGTTGAACTTCCCAGACTCTAGAACCATGAAAAATAAATTTCTTTTGTTTATAAATTACCCACTTTAAGGTATTTTGTTATAGCAGCAGGGGCAGGCTAAGACACCTAGTCAACTGCAACCTGCAAGTTTGGCTGCAAGTTTGGCTTTAAAATATAGCCCAATTGTACACATTTGTGAACTTAACCCTTTCTAAAGTTTTTGAAAGTACAGGTAAATAGAGAAGCTGAATTAATGAACTCCTAATTATAGATGGTGTTTTCTCTATTTTCCTCACCTTTCATAATTTTCTGCAATCAGTTGAGGCACTGTCCCCATAAGGCTACTATTAAAATGCAAGTTATTTTCAATGAGGCATTGAACACTAACACGCTTATTGGTTCCTTATATTTTTGGCAGAGACTTTGTCATAACAGGATATAGGTAAAAGACTCAACATTTGAGAACTTCCAGAAAAGGAGGGAAAACTATTTACTGTGTAAGGGGGGTTTCCGAGGTACCTTCAGCACAAGGCAGAATAAGGGCATTTAACTCAGAGGAAGGAGAAGAACTGATTCAAATATTGCCTATTTTAGTTTTCCTTAGGGCTGCCCCCACCTAGTTTTCAGTCAGTGACTTATCAAATTCCATTCTCCTAAAAACGATGCTATTTTTGTCAGTCTTAAGAAGTTCAACAAGCATTTTCTGCTAGTGAATATATTTATGGTGAGCAGAGATTCTTAAGAATATTCATATTATGGATCTCTTTGGCACCTGGTGAAACCTATAGTCCCCTTTTCTGAATAATGTTATTAAAGACACAAAATTCCTAAGATTAAAGAAAACATACTGTGTCTAAATACAATTTTCAAAATATAATAAAAACAAACTTGTGACATGGTAATATACATACTTCAACACATTTAGTAATAGGATCTATTATTACCTAATTATTACTATAATTTTGAAGTAGTAATGAACATAAATAATATTTTCAACTATTTGTACAAGTTTAACGTAATTTGAAAATATCTGTGCTTTCTTTATGTGATAGAGTCACAGATCCTGCTAACAGTACTAGAGTTTGTTGCCTACATTCATAATTGAAGGAAAGGCTAAGTTAGTTACAAGTTAGTGGGAACAGAAGTATATAGTCTTATTCATTCAAGTTCCTGAACCTCCTGGATTCTCTCCATGGCCTGTGTTCCCCAGGTTAAAAATTCTTGCTACATAGATGAAGATAAATAAGATACGACCAGATTTCTTTTTCACATATCAAATGACAGTTTTGATATATTTCTCAGACATAAAAGATAACAATTGAAAAAGTATCCTTGAGATGATATTTGTCTAGAGAAATAAGAACCAGATTTTATTCTTTTTCCTATGTTTTTTTCTTTATGAAATAAAGTATTCCTTTGGCATGCTCACCACAGTTAAATGTGTTTAATAAAATCCCTGTTGTACTGCATGCTTTGACAATGCGGATATCTGTTTATAAAAATAATGTTAGATTAAAAAACTAAATAAAGGGACATGATTTCTCAGAAATAAATTTCTATGGGAATTTTATTTAAACAATAGTTTGATCAATAGGATTTTGTCTTAAGGTGTCTGTTAGGAAAATAGAATAGTTTGGTCAGGGCCCTCACCTGGGGTCCAGCTGGGTGTGGTTCAGCATGTCCATTGTAGGCAAATTGTGTGTGTGTGGAGTTAGTGCACATGTGCACCAATGTATCTTTTCAGTTTTGTTGCTATTCTTGTGTTCTTCTTTAGCGAGTAGAGAAAGAGAGAGAGAGAGAGAGAGAGGGAGAGAGAGGAGTTTTGGTGAAGCAGGCAGGCAGGTGTTGGCCTCGGGGGTCCGTCCAGCACAGCCGTGCTTTCCAACCTATGCCTCCAAGGACCTTTTGGCCAGTTACCTAGCTCATAGACCTGTGTGAAGAGGTCTGGTGACCCAGCCTGGCATGTGGAGGGTCTGGTGATCCAGCATAGCCTGTGAAGGGTCTGGTGACCCAGCCTGGCATATGAAGGGTTTGTGACCCCGTCTGTGGATGGGCTTGAGGGGTCTGGGAGCTCCAGACCCAGCCCTAGCTCAACAATCGGCCCAGTTGGCAGGATTACTGGCAGGTAAAAGAGCCCGACAACTGGTGTAGTCATGGAGCTAGACAACAGGCGTCATGAACAGGATTAAGAGCTAGACAATTGGCATTGTGAGCAGGATTCCAGGCCTTAGCCTAGCCAGACAATGTTGTTAATATCTCTCAGTCAGGACCAAACAGCAAGCCGTTTCAAGTTGATCACAGGAAAAAATTGGCACTAAGTTCCCTTGGTTTTATCTTGAGCATCCTATATGGCTCATTTCATGAGTAATAAAAATAATTATGATAATGACAACTGTAAGAATACTGTCCAAAGTATAGTAGAGAAAGATACAAAAGGGGAAAAGATCATAATTGTTTCTAGCATTGTGTTTAAAATTCTTATAATTTGAGTTTCCACAATGGCATAAAGCCATCTTCAAGAGCAAAGTAGGTATATTATCCACAATATCAAAGTCGTGTTTTGTTTTTGTTTTCTGAAAAGCTGTATTTTCAAGGAACACAGTGAAAGAAAACCAGTGGAAGTTACAATTCCAGACCAGGATTTTTGACTCAAATGTTGACAAGGATCAGGTAGGAAACACATGGGCACACAATAGGTCAAATACAAAGCAGAATAAGGGCTTGTAAGATGGTCATGGTTACTAGGAGTAGAGTGGAAATAAAAAGGTAACTGTGTAGCCAATAAGAATTTTACAGTCTGTTGGGAAGACTGACACTCCCAGATTCATGACCTTCCAGATTTTACAAGGGTACAAACCAGTGCCCTTTGTTCTTTGCTTTCTCAGCTGATGATTTTTTGGAGAGGTTTCTGGAGCCAAGCACACCATGGAGATAGGAATAGGAATAGGAAAACATACTGTCTTAAAAAAAGTAGAATTCAGCTTTTTCCATTCTCATTCTACTTGCCTGTACAGTCCCCTCTCCCCTGCCAATTACTCTGGTAATATTGACCAAATTGATCTTTACTTTTGGTGCATTGTTATTATGATACTTCCATCTTGATTTATTATTTAGCAGTAGGCTTTCATACAACTATTTACTCTGATTTTCCTCCATAGATTGCATATCAGTTATCCAATATTCATAATGATGCTACAAAACAAATAAAGACTAACCATTTATTTATTCTTGAGTCTATAGGGTTTTTGCTCATTTGAACTGGGTTTGGATGACGTGGCTATGCTCGTTAGATCTTAGTTGGACTCTGTAAGCCTCTGGAGTCAGTGAGGGTGGCTTGGTGGCTCTGCTTGGCTTGGCTGGCTCAATCACGTGTCTGATTGAGGGTCAGCTTCCCGTCGCCTAATCAAGGATGGCCTCATCTGGGATGACTTGAGCAATTTGGTTCTGTTCCGCATCTCCCCTCCCTCAGCAGGCAAGCTTGAATGTGTTCTTCCCACGGTACTGAAAGAGGGTAAGGGACAAGAACAAGCACTTCTTCAAGCTTGTTCTTGAGTCATCTTGCTAATATTTCATCAATTAAAGTTAGTCACAAAACCAGCCAGGTTCAAGAGTAAGGAAATAAATGCAAGTGAAAATCACAATGAGATACCACTTGGGATGGCCATCATGTGAAAAATAAAACAAAGCCTGGAAATAACAAGTGTTGACAAAGATGTGAAAACATTGGAACACTCGTGAATTGCTGGTAGAAATGAAAAATGGTGGAGCTGCTATGGAAAATGGTATGATGATTTCTCAAAAATTTAAACACAGAGTTACCATATAATCCAGAAATTACACTTCTAGGTATATACCACAAAGAAGTGAAAGCTAGGGCTAGAATAGATAGTTGTACACCCATGTTCAATAGTGGCATTAGTCACAAAAGCCAAAAACCCATTATTCACTGGGGCAGTGTCCATCAACAGATGAATAAATAAACAAGGTGTGGTACATACATACAATGAAATATTATCTAGTCTTAAAAAGAAGAGAATTTTGACACATGGGATAACATGGTCGAACCTTGAAGACATTATGTTGTGAAACAGATCAGTCACAAAAGCATAAACATTGTATGACTCCCCTTTCATTAGTTTCCTAGAGTAGCCAAATTCATAGAAAGTAGACTGGTGGTTGTCACAGACTGGGGTGGTTTCAGGGGCTGAAACGAGGAATTAATGCTTAATTGATATAGGGTTTCAGTTGGGGAAGGTGAAAACGTTCCAGAAATGAATGGTGATGATAGTTATACAGTGTTAATGTGCTTCATGCCACAGAATAACACACACTGAAAAAGGGCTAAAATGGTAAATTTTCTGTTATGTGTATTTTATTACAATAAAAAAGTACATGAAAAACAGTAAGATAATAGACTCAACCCCATTAGTAACTATTATAGCAAAGTCATGGAGCAAAACAGATGCTCAGAGCAGCAGAGAATTGAGGACATTCATGCGAGCAGTCTGCCACAATGGAAATCTTTACAGAGAGTAACATTTTTTATCAAAGCACTAGGAATCATTACAAAATTAAAGTTTCTTCACAATGACTTTGACACTTACAACAGCTTAAAAAATTTTAAGAGTTGTTACACCAATCTTAGCATAGCACTCTGTATATAACAGGAGTTTGAATTTTAGAACTATGTTTAAGAATACCAGTGGCAGAACACCCGACCCTCTTTTCACACAAAATACCAGAGACAATAACAAACGAGTCATAGGAAATAAGTTGAACCCTGTTTATTATCTTTTCTTCATGATGCATATAATAAATGAAAGAATTAAAGCCACCTGTGTCAATATCATTAAGATATCTGGAAAAATAAGGTGCTGAACACCTTATGTAAATAATTCATTTCCTTTTCAGTAGTCATATAAAGATAGAAATCTAGAGTTGCTGCCATCGCATTACTTGTTACATGTCCTTATGATTTGAACTCACAGAGTATTTACATATTAATTAAAATTCTGAGCTGTTTTCTATAACTTTTTTCTTTATCTGTGCTATTTCCAATTTTCTGGATAATGAAAATGCTTATGGTGTTCACACCCAAGGCATCTGTCCAACATTCACACAAAAGCATCATTAAAAATTTCTAATTTATTAAAATTCCTGTACATGTTTTTTTTTTGAAATATTGGCTAAAATTTCATTGAGAAGGGAAATTTGTGGGAGTTCTAATTTTATTTAAAGGAAGCAACACATAGTGTATTTATGCAGCCATCACACTACAAACATTAGCAATAATAGGAGTGGTATTAGTTGTAATAATAGTAGTTCTTTTTGCTGTTTTGTGTTTTATTATAATGTTTTGGGCATAAAAATTATGAAAGTAAAGTAAGATGGAAGTCATTCTCAATAATTTGAAGTATTGGACTGCTTTTAAATGTATCATTTTATTCCTATGGTTTCTCAGAGCAGATAAAATGAATATTATGCCCATGTCATAGATGACAAAATGAAACCTAAAGTTCATGTGACTTTTTCAAAGTCACCAAACTGGTTACTATCGGAGGCAGAACAAGACACCAAAACCACCACCTACTAGGACTACGGTGTACAATACAGCTGCTATTAGCCACATGTGGATATAATGAGCAATATAATGTGGATACTCTGCACTGAGATGTGCTGTGAGAGTAAGACGCACAGCAGATTTCAAAAACAATACTAGAAAAGGAACTGAAAATATCTCAGTGATAATTATATATTGATTGCATGTTGAAGTAAGATCTTAGATTTATTGGGTTAAATAATATATTAAATTAATTGTACTTTTTAATTTTATCAGTGTGACCACTAGAGAACTTAAAATTTTATATATGGCTCTCATTATATTTCTGATGAAAAATACTATCTGAGAACTTTATTTTTTCTGCTGCTTTGGGCTAAATATCTGAGCCTGGGATCTGAATTATGCATTTTAAGTTTTATGCTGGGATTCACAGTTTGAAAATAAGTTAGGGCTTGTCATGATTATTTCTATGTCAGGAGAGTCAGCATTATGGGTTATTGTTCAATGAGTTCATAAATTGTCTTAATGAAATAGTTAAAATGTACTGCCTGTGAAGTAACACATTCTAATGAATAGTGTCCCATGCTTTTTTTTTTTTTTTTTCAAATCACAGATTTGTTAAATTCCTTGACATTATGGCTTTTGGCATCTTCATTTTTGATCATTATCTTTAATATTCAATGTCTAGGTGTTAGCACTATTTAGAATTAAAATAAAAATCTTACCTGATAAGAACAAGTATTCAGATTCCCTTCCAGTTGGCTTCTTCTCAAATGCTTAGCCCAAAGCAGGAAAGAAAAATTAAGTTTAGGTAGCACTTTCCATGAGAAATGTGAGGGCTGCATATGAGATCTAAATTTTCTAGTAGCCACATTAAAATTGTAAAAAATAGTGAAATTCATTTAATAATATATTTTAATTAATTCAATTTATCTAAAGGAACCAGACTAGTGATATTATAAGCAAATCTGTTTATGTATCCCCACTCCTTATAACTCACCCATGTCTTTCTATTGTTCTTAGGGTAATTAAAATTATTACCATGATAAAATGCTTACAATGATTTAAAAAAGAATTTTTTTTTTTTTAGTAAAAAAGAGCAAGAACGAGATTTTACAATAAAATACAGATAATTTTCTCTATAGTATCTTTAAGGGGAGTGAAAAGAGTGGTAAGTAGAATAACAGGGCAAACATTTAATTGTGGGCTGTTGAATTTGAATTGTTGGATATTTTATCAATTAACTAATTTTTTTTAAAGCAAGATTAAATTAACACTGAAAAAGAAAGACTCTACAATTGTAGTATAAATTTCCAAAAAGGAGTAGTTTCTAGAGTATCTGCTTTATATTGAAATTATACCACCTAGAATGTATCTTACAGAAAATATTTTACAATATATATTGATGGCATTATGTTAATATTTGATATTTAATACAAACATACATTCTTGCCACGATCTATTCAATCTTATCTGTTGACTCTCTCTATCTCTGTTTCTGGTCTCTTCCTCCTATGAGGGCTACCCTGTCTTCCTTCACATCCTCCAACACTCCAGCTTCCTCTTACCCCTTGATCCTGCATCTTATTTCCTCCTTGTGGGACACTGATCTCTTTTTGCCCAGTTAATTCCTGTTAGTCCTCTAGACTTCATCACAAGATTATCATTTCCTTGTGGACTACTTCCTTGACTCTCAGATGTAGGTCAGCTATTTTTCATAATATGAGATTACAACACCCTATTTCTTACTTTGCATAATTTGAATTTAGAATGATATATCCGTTATCATGATTTTTTGATTAATCTCTATATGCTCCAGTAGACTCTGAGATTCATATTTGCTTTTGTTTAGTACTATATACCCGGTGCATAGTGCTGACACCTAGTAGGTACTCAGTAAGTACTAGTTTAATGAAAGAATGAACAAATGCATATGTAAGTGAATCAAATAGTAGATGGACATTCTCTGATATATGCATAATGCTCTACTTAAAAACAGCATTCTCCAAATTTAATTTAAATGACTCCCTTAACATTTTCATAGATATTTTACCTTCCCTATTTGTTTTGCAAAGTAATTCAGTTTCCAACTAAAAATCAGATTCACTATTATAGTGTATCTTTGAATATTTGGGCATTGTCAATAATGTTATTTAACATAAACCATCATTATGTACTTGGTTCACGCAACATCCCTAAGAGAGAATAATTTATATTTCTACTTTTGGGGACAAAAAGTTAAGATATAGGAAAATGTGGTGGCTTTGCTCCAATTTAAGGGGACAATAATAAGTATAAAAATAGATTTGGAAATGCTATTGTGTGCGTGCGTGTGCGTGTGCGTGTGCGTGTGTGTGTGTGTGTGTGTGTATAGAGAAAGAGAAGGTTGTGTAGAAAGAGAAAAAGAGACCAGCTAGATTTTAAAATACTGCTGAAAAATGAGAACTGATATTTAAATGGTAATTTAATGGCTCAGAGATATTCTTTATTGAAGAAACATTAAACTATGTTTGGTAAGCAATTCTGGGGCAAGAATGTAAAATCCTTTTTTTTTTTAAACTTTATTTTGTCGATATACATTGTGGCTGATTATTGCTCCCCATCACCAAAACCTCCCTCCCTTCTCCCTCCCCCCTCCCCCGCAACAATGTCCTTTCTGTTTGCTTGTCCTATCAACTTCAAATAATTGTGGTTGTTATATCTTCTTCCCCCCCCCCCCGGTTTGTGTGTGTGTGTGTGTGTGTGTGTGAATTTATATATTAATTTTTAGCTCCCACCAATAAGTGAGAACATGTGGTATTTCTCTTTCTGTGCCTGACTTGTTTCACTTAATATAATTCTCTCAAGGTCCATCCATGTTGTTGCAAATGGCAGTATTTCATTCGTTTTTATAGCTGAGTAGTATTCCATTGTGTAGATGTACCACATTTTCCGTATCCACTCATTCGATGATGGGCATTTGGGCTGGTTCCAACTCTTGGCTATTGTAAAGAGTGCTGCGATAAACATTGGGAAACAGGTATACCTTCGACTTGATGATTTCCATTCCTCTGGGTATATTCCCAACAGTGGTATAGCTGGGTCGTATGGTAGATCTATCTGCAATTGTTTGAGGAACCTCCATACCATTTTCCATAGAGGCTGCACCATTTTGCAGTCCCACCAACAATGTATGAGAGTTCCTTTTTCTCCGCAGCCTTGCCAGCATTTATCGTTCATAGTCTTTTGGATTTTAGCCATCCTAACTGGGGTTAGATGGTATCTCAATGTGGTTTTGATTTGCATTTCCCGGATGCTGAGAGATGTTGAGCATTTTTTCATATGTCTGTTGGCCATTTGTATATCTTCCTTAGAGAAATGCCTACTTAGCTCTTTTGCCCATTTTTTAATCGGGTTGCTTGTTTTCTTCTTGTACAGTTGTTTGAGTTCCTTACATATTCTGGATATTAATCCTTTGTCAGATATATATTTTGCAAATATTTTCTCCCACTCTGTTGGTTGTCTTTTAACTCTTTTAATTGTTTCTTTTGCTGTGCAGAAGCTTTTTAGTTTGATATAATCCCATTTGTTTATTTTTCCTTTGGTTGCCCGTGCTTTTGGGGTCATATTCATGAAGTCTGGGCCCAGTCCTATTTCCTGAAGTGTTTCTCCTATGTTTTCTTTAAGAAGTTTTATTGTTTCAGGGTGTATATTTAAATCCTTTATCCATTTTGAGTTGATTTTAGTATACGGCGAGAGGTATGGATCTAGTTTCATTCTCCTGCATATGGATATCCAGTTCTCCCAGCACCATTTGCTGAAGAGGCAGTCCCTTGGCCACTGAATAGGCTTGGTGCCTTTGTCAAAGATCAGCTGACAGTAAGTGTGTGGGTTGATTTCTGGATTCTCTATTCTATTCCATTGGTCAGTGTGTCTGTTTTTATGCCAGTACCATACTGTTTTGGTTATTATAGCTTTATAGTATAGCTTAAAGTCAGGTAGTGTTATGCCTCCAGCTTTATTTTTTTTGCTGAGCATTGCTTTGGCTATTCGTGGTCTTTTATTGTTCCATATAAATGTCTCGATAGTTTTTTCCATTTCTGAGAAAAATATCTTTGGAATTTTGATGGGGATTGCATTGAATTTGTATATCACTTTGGGTAGTATGGACATTTTCACTATGTTGATTGGTCCAATCCAAGAGCATGGGATATCTTTCCATCTTCTTGTATCCTCTCTAATTTCTCTCAGCAGTGGTTTGTAGTTCTCATTATAGAGATTTTTCACCTCCTTGGTTAACTCAATTCCTAAGTATTTTATTTTTTTGGTGGCTATTGTAAATGGGCAGGCTTTCTTGATTTCTCTTTCTGCATGTTCACTATTGGAGAAAAGAAATGCTACTGATTTTTGTGTGTTGATTTTGTATCCTGCTACTGTGCTGAAATCATTTATCAATTCCAGCAGTTTTTTTGTAGAGGTTTTAGGCTGTTCGATATATAGGATCATGTCATCTGCAAACAGGGACAGTTTGACTTCATCTTTTCCAATCTGGATGCCCTTTATTTCCTTCTCTTCTCTGATTGCTCTGGCTAGTACTTCCAACACTATGTTGAATAGGAGTGGTGAGAGTGGGCATCCTTGTCTAGTGCCTGTTCTTAAAGGAAAAGCTTTCAGCTTTTCCCCATTCAGGATGATATTGGCAGTGGGTTTGTCATATATGGCTTTAATTATGTTGAGATACTTTCCCTCTATACCTAACTTATAGAGGGTCTTTGTCATGAATGAGTGCTGAACTTTATCAAATGCTTTTTCAGCATCTATAGAGATGATCATATGGTCCTGGTGTTTGAGTTTATTAATATGGTGTATCACATTTATTGATTTGCGTATGTTGAACCAACCTTGCATCCCTGGGATGAATCCCACTTGATCGTGATGAATAATTTTTTGTATGTGTTGCTGTATTCTGTTTGCTAGTAATTTAGTGAGGATTTTTGCATCTATATTCATCAAGGATATTGGCCTGTAGTTTTCTTTTTTGGTTATATCTTTACCTGGTTTTGGTATCAGGATGATGTTTGCTTCATAGAATGAGTTTGGGAGATTTGCGTCCATTTCAATCTTTTGGAATAGTTTGTAAAGAATCGGTGTCAATTCCTCTTTGAATGTTTGGTAAAATTCTGCTGTGAATCCATCTGGTCCTGGGCTTTTCTTTGTTGGGAGCCTTCTGATAACAGCTTCAATCTCCTTTATTGTTATTGGTCCGTTCAAATTTTCTACGTCTTCACGGTTCAGTTTTGGGAGCTTGTGTGTGTCCAGAAATTTATCCATTTCCTCCAGATTTTCAAATTTGTTGGCGTATAGTTGTTTATAGTAGTCTCGAATGATTCCTTGTATTTCAGATGAATCAGTTGTAATATCGCCTTTTTCATTTCTAATTTTTGTTATTTGAGTCTTCTCTCTTCTTTTTTTTGTTAGCCATGCTAATGGTTTGTCAATTTTATTTATCTTTTCAAAAAACCAACTTTTTGATTCGTTGATCTTTTGAATTGTTTTTTGGTTTTCAATTTCATTCAGTTCTGCTCTGATCTTAATGATTTCTTTCCGTCTGCTAACTTTAGGTTTGGATTGTTCTTGTTTTTCTAGTTCTTTAAGGTGAAGTGTTAGGTTGTTCACTTGCCATCTTTCTATTCTTCTGAAGTGAGCGTTTAATGCAATAAATTTTCCCCTCAATACTGCTTTTGCAGTATCCCACAGGTTTTGATATGATGTATCATTTTTTTCATTAGTTTCAATACATTTTTTGATTTCCTGCTTGATTTCTTCTTGGACCCATATGTCATTAAGTAGAATGCTGTTTAATTTCCATGTGTTTGTATATTTTCCAGAGTTTCGTTTGTTATTAATTTCTAGTTTTAATCCATTGTGGTCTGAGAAGATACATGGGATAATTCCAATTTTTTTGAATTTATTGAGACTTGATTTGTGACCTAATATGTGATCTATCCTGGAGAATGATCCATGTGCTGATGAGAAGAACGAATATTCTGAGGTTGTTGGGTGGAATGTTCTGTAGATATCTGCCAATTCCAATTGGTCTAGAGTCTTGTTTAGATCTTGTGTTTCTCTATTGATTCTTTGCCTAGATGATTTGTCTAATATTGACAGTGGGGTGTTCAGGTCCCCTGCTATTATGGTATTATTGTCTATTTCCTTCTTTAGGTCTAATAGAGTTTGTTTTATAAATCTGGCTGCTCCAACATTGGGTGCATACATATTTATGATTGTTATGTCTTCTTGATGGATCAGTCCTTTTATCATTAAGTAGTGTCCATCATTGTCTCTTTTTATGGTTTTTAGTTTAAAGTCTATTTTGTCAGATATAAGAATAGCTACTCCAGCTCGTTTTTCTTTTCTGTTTGCATGGTAAATCTTTTTCCATCCTTTCACTCTTAGTCTGTGTGAATCTTTATGGGTGAGGTGGGTCTCTTGTAGGCAGCATATAGTTAGGTCCTGCTTTTTGATCCAGTCAGCCAGTCTGTGTCTTTTAATTGGGGAATTTAAGCCTTTTACATTAAGAGTTGTTATTGAAAGGTGTTGATTTATTCCTAGCATTTTATTGGTTGTTTGGTTGTCTTAGGTGTCTTTTGTTCCTTGCTTTCTGATTTACTGTTTGTTTTCTGTGTTTGTTGGTTCCTTAGGTTGTAGATAGTTTTTTTGTTTGCTTGTTTTCTCTTCATGAATGCCATTTTTATTATACTAGCGGGTTTAGATTTTTCTTGGGTTTTTATGGCAGTGGTAGTTATTTTTCAGGAACCAAACCCAGTATTCCCTTGAGGATTTCTTGTAAGGGTGGTCGTGTGGTAGTGAACTCCCACAGTTTTTGTTTGTCTGAGAAATATACTATTTGCTCCTCATTTCGGAAGGATAGCCTTGCAGGGTAGAGTATTCTTGGCTGGCAATCTTTGTCTTTTAGTATTTTGAAAATATCATCCCATTCCTTTCTAGCTTTTAGGGTTTGTGATGAAAAGTCTGATGTTAACTTGATTGGGGCTCCCTTATAGGTGATTTGACGCTTCTCTCTTGCAGCTTTTAAGATTCTCTCTTTATCTCTGAGTTTTGCCAATTTGACTATGACATGTCTTGGAGAAGGTCTTTTTGGGTTGAATACATTTGGAGATCGTTGAGCTTCCTGGATCTGAAGATCTGTGATTTTTCCTATACCTGGGAAGTTTTCTGCCACTATTTTGTTGAATATGTTTTCAATGGAATCTCCATTTTCCTCCCCTTCTGGAATACCCATGACTCGGATATTTGAGCGCTTATGGTTGTCTGATATCTCTCTCAGATTTTCTTCCATGTCCTTGATTCTTTTTTCTTTCTTTTTGTCTGCTAGTGTTATTTCAAACAGCCCATCTTCAAGTTCAGAGGTTCTCTCTTCAACTTCGACAAGCCTGCTGGTTAAACTCTCCGTTGTGTTTTTTATTTCGGTGAATAACTTCTTCAGTTCAGCAAGTTCTGCTACATTTTTTTTCAGGACATTGATTTCCTTGTACATTTCCTCTTTCAGATCCTGTATACTTTTCCTCATTTCATCATGATGTCTAGCTCAGTTTTCTTGTATCTCATTCAGTTTCCTTAGAATTATCACTCGAAATTCCTTGTCAGTCATTTCAAGGGCTTCTTGTTCTATAGGATCTAGAGTTTGAGATTTATTAACTTTCGGTGGTGTACTTTCTTGATTTTTTGTATTTCTGGTATCTTTTTTTTGGTGTTTATTCATTGTGGCCGGGGGTTTCACAGTCCACCGGTTTGAGACTAATGACTAACTAGGATTTTGCTGTGGTTGCCAATTTGGTATGACTCCCTCCGTGACTGCTCAGTTGGCCTCTAGTGCCTTGTGTGTGTGGTTGCCTCGGGTCTTGGGCTTCTCCGGGGAGCCACCTTTCTGGTCAGCTTGGACTCTGCTGGGCTGGTGGATCACGTACCACAGGGTGTGTGATCTCTGTTGAGCTTTCACTTCCTGTGCAGGACTTCTCCCTGTTCCGTGTGCTCTGGCCCAGGCTGTTAGATCGTGCAGTGGCGACCCCACCGGGTGTGTGGTTTCTGTCGAGTCTCCGCCTCCCTGGCCGCACGTCTCCCCACTCTGTGCGCACTGTGCTGGGCTGGGGCGTGTCTTCTGTACCCCTCGTCTATCAGCTGGGCCTTCAAGACCCTGCTCGGCACCGCCTCGCCCAGGAAGTCTACCAGGTTTCTGCTGGGCACAGACTACCGGTCTCTCTGGGTGCCTTTGTAGCACTGTGTAGATCTTTCTCGGGTCTTGTTCACCTTTGTATCCCCCCAGTATAAACCGAGTCTAGCGCCCACCTGCAGCCTGGTCTCCGGCAGGTTCAAGCGGACCTGGGAACTCTCCTACCACACTGTTCCCAACCAGAAATTCGTTAGGCATTTTTCCAAACTGGTGGCTGCAGAGATGGTGTCTGCCTCCCCGTAACAGGGAGTTTACCTGGGGCCGGAGTCCAGGGTATGGTGGAGTGACAGTCGGCCTGCCCGTACTTCCTTGCCCTCCCGACACTGGCCCGGGACACCCCCCACCACCAGCCCCGCCAGAGAACCGCAGAGGGAGTGGGAGCAGAGGCCGGTCCGCAGGCTCCGGAAAGCCCGGCACCAGGCCAAGCAAGTGGGAGGGCTCAGTGATGGCCGAGCAGGGCAGAGCTGCCCGCACCTGGGAAAATGGAGGCAGCCCCGGGTGGTGAGCCAGGGAGCTTCCAGCACTTCTAGGTTTTATAGGTGTTTGGTGGTGTTAAACCTTTACTGGTTAATATCAAACTTTGTCTCTGACCTGTGGGTATTTTGTTTTTTCTTTCAGTTTTGTGTTGGATTATTCACTGTTCCAACCACCTAAACTCTGCATTGGAACTAATTTGCTGTCCTTTGCTTACATCTAAAATGTTGAACTTCCTGTGGAGACAAGCACTTGAACCCGGTGGTTAAGCTAAGTTGCTGCTTTGCTCCTGATTCCCTGGGGAAGGCTTTTTGTGCAGCTCAGGTTTAAATGGTTGACTTTGTAGGTACTTCTGGGTCTTGTGAGATCTGGTGCACCTGGGTTGTGTAGAAACTCTGGTCTGGACCTGAGTCTTTTCAGCAAACTGCACCCCCTGCAGTTCTGTATTCCTGACTAGTCTCTACTGAGTGGTCCTATGCTGATGAGTAGGGGGCAGATCAGCTGTCCTCGCTGTGCCCTAGTGTTCCCCCTGGTGGGCCAGTCTCCACCTACCCCCCCCAAACTCCAAACACTTCCCATGGGGCAGTCTGTGTGCTGGACCCTTGCGATGACTCACCAGCCTCTGAGTGGCACCTTTTCTTCAGTTGCTCTGGCTCCTCACTCCTACGTGGGTCCATGGGAACCCTGTTAGTAGTCTTGCTGGCTTGGGGGCCACCGAGGCCCTCTTCTCTCCTGCAGCCTCTAAGCAACTTCATAGGAAGGGTACAGCTGTGGCTTTTGCTGGCTCTTGCTCCATGCGCTCAGCAGTTCCAGCTTTAAAACACCCAGGGCCCGAAATGGTGGGAATGGTCCTTTCTTTCTCTCGTCATGGCTTCTCTTGTCTTCATGCACTCCATAGGTCTCTCCTCCTCTTGCCCTGAGCTCTAGCAGCCCCAGCTTGGCATTTGTTGCTTTTTAATAGTTGTAAATTGGTTGATTTGTAGGAGAGTGACACTGGGCACTGTCTATTCCACCATTTTGACCAGAAACCTAGATAGATATTCTAATTATTATATTTTACTTAGGGTTTCTTTTGGTAGCCAGATTTAATCCTCAATATTTTCGTACTAGAACAAAACAAAAAGTTTTGTGTAATTAAGAATTAACATTTCAATTATTTAAAATATTATGAATGTAGCTATAATTGACAATGGTGCCAGTGAGTATAAACAAACAGTGAAAGTGGGGACGTTTCTTTTTGGCTGGTAAATAACAAATCTGGTGTGTTGTTACTGGTGATGTGGACTCCTCAAACAAATCTGGCTGGTTATTATTTCTAGTCTAAGTTGCTGTCCTCGTTTTCAAAATATTTTGATGCTACTTTTGATCTTTTTGCTCTTTTCTTCTTTTAAAATCCCATACTCCTTCCAGATTAATATTAGTAAAAGTATCTCTTGAATTGCTGCTGTTATGCTCAAAAGGGTTCAATATCTTCCACTGCCTGCAATACAAAGCCCAAATCTTTAGCTTGGTCCTCAAGCCCTTTGATTATTTGCAACCTTTCTACCTTTTCATCTTAATTTTCTGACAGTGCTCTACACGAACTCATGCATTTTGCCACCCCTGCAGTATCATGCTCTTCCTGAGACCTGCAATAATCTTTCTCTACCCACAATATTCCTTCTGTTTCTCATAACTAGAAATACCATGTATACTTTGTGTCCTAGTGCACATCTCATGTTCTCTCCAAAATGTTGTCATCCTGCCCTCTATTGTGGGTGAGAAGTGAGGTGTAATGATTGGAGCCACTGATAGGGTTTGAACAGTTAGTAGCAATGTTACCTTGTGCACGTTACTAAACCACTGTAACATGCACTGTAATTTAGCATGTCCTCATATGTAAAGTATGTTAGATAAGAAATGTTACATAAACTCATCAGTGTTTCTGTGAATGGCTGAATTTCATTCTGTTTTGTGGCTGAGTAGTTTTCCATTGTGTATACATTTTCCTTTTCCAGTCATCCATCAGCGGACTTTTAGGTTGGTTCCATATTTTGGCTATTGTAAGTAGAGCTATGATGAACATGGGAGTGCAGGTGTCCTTTTGACATGATGATTTCCATCCCTTTGGCTACACAGCCAGAAGTGGAACTGCTGGATTGTATAGTAGTTCTATCTGTAGCTCTCTGAGCAACGTCCATACTAGTTTCTATAATGGCTGTACTATTTTACAGTCCCACAGTGTAGGAGGGTTCCTCTTTCTCCACATCCTCACCAGCATTTGTTATTCTTGGTCTTTTTAATAATGGCCAGTCTAACTGGGATGAGATGATATCTCAATGTGGTTTTGATTTGCATTTCCCTGATGATTAGTGATGTTGAACATTTTTTCATGTATCTGTTGGCCATCTGTATGTCTTCCTTTGAAAAATGTTAACTCAGCTCCTTTGCCCATTTTTAACTGGAGTATTATTATTATTATTATTTTACTGTTGTTTGAGTTCCTTATATATTATAATCCCTTGTTGGATGTATAGTTTGCAAATATTTTCTCCCATTCTGCAGGATGTCTTTCCACTCTGTTGACTGTTTCCTTTGCTGTGCAGAAGATTTTTAGTTTGATATAATCCCATTTGTTTATTTTTCCTTTTGTTGCTTCTGCTTTTGGGGTCTTTATTTATGAAGTCTTTGTCCAGTACTACTTTGTGAATTGTTTCCCCTATGTTTTCTTTAAGGAGTTTTACGGTTTGGGGTATTATATTTAAGTCTTTAATCCATTTTGAGTTGATTTGGGTATATGGTGAGAGCTACAGGTCTAGTTTCGTTCTTCTCCATATCCGTCCAGTTTTCCCATCACCATTTACTGAAGAGTCAGTCTTTTCCCCAATGTATGTTCTTGTGGCCTTTTTCAAAGATCTGTTGGCTTAAGTATGTGGGTTCATTTCCAGGCTCTCTTTTCTGTTCCATTGGTCTGAGTGTCTGTTTTTATGCCAAGACCATGCTGTTTTGGTTACAATAGCTTTGTAGCATAATTTGAAGTAAGGTAGTGTTGTGCCTCCAGCTTTATTTATTTTTTGCTCAGGATTGCTATGGCTATTCATGGTCTTTTGTTGTTCCATTTGAATGTTAGGATTGTTTTATCTATTTCTATGAAGGAATCTTATTAACTGACATAAGCAAGGCACAGAGAAATACCACATGTCCTCACTCATAAGCAGGTGCTAAGAAAGAAAGAGAGAAAGATAGAAAGAAAGGGAGAAAGAAAGCAAGAGAGAGAGAGAGAGAGAGAGAGAGAGAGAGAGAGAAAGAAAGAAAGAAAGAAAGAAAGAAAGAAAGAGAAAGAAAGAAAAGACCACAATAATAAGTTGAATTTCAGAAGGACAGAACAAATCTGTGATTACTAAAGATAGTGAGGGGGAGGAAGAGAAGAGTTGGGAAGATATCGGGTAAGGGGCACAAAAATAATTAATATTTGTAGTAATAAATATGGTAATAATATTGATTTTATCATCACATGTTGTATACAGGTGATGGGAGTCAACGATGTACCCCCAAAATATGTATAATCAATTATGTTTCAATAAAAAAAACTGTTTTGTAGAGTTGCATTGTGAGAATTAAATGAGAAAAGACTTGTAAAGCATTTAGTAGAGTGCCTGGCAAGAAATATTAATCTGAATTTTTTTTTTCTCAATTGAGCTCAAAAGCAACATCTAACCACTTGTTTGGGCCGCAGATGTTTTCTTGTATTATACTTTTGTATACCTATTATGGTATTCTGAATATACTTTTAGAATCTTGACCACAGGGACCATGTTTTCTGTCTCCTCTATAGCACCTAACACATGCCTTGCCTTGCAAATATTAGGTACTGAAAATAACAGCCGAGTAATAAATAAAATGGAAGACAGCAAGAAATACTATTTGGGCATTGGAAAAATAGGGCCATGATCCCAGTTCTACTAACTTCTTCTTGTGTCATATTAGCTAAATAACTTCTTTTAGCTTCAATGTCCTCATTCCCAACAAAAATAGAACTAGTATGTAATCCTGGTGGTCTTTTTCACACCAGAGTGTAATTACCTGGGATATGGTTTAAGCTCACTAATGTAAATATAGACAATTTGTTACAATTATTTATTAATTTCTCTATTGAAAACTTACCGTTTTATTCTATTTCATTTTTTAAGTCCTCAGATACTCAGAAATGAGAAGATAATACTCCGCAGTTCATGACACACAGTTATCCTTGATCCATGGGAGAGTTTTCCTTTTTTAACTTGAATTATGTGATTGTTCCTTTAACTTATAAACTCTAAGTGGGTTAAATAATTAAATGTGAAAATAAAATTATAAAACCAATAGAAGAAAACATAAGGGAATGCATTTATGATCTGGGATAGAATATATTTGTGATTTGCAAAGCAAAAGCCTTAAAGAGAAAAATGATGGATTTGACTACATTGTTATTTTATATGTTACTTTTCCCCCCAAGCTATGTAATAATAATCAGACTCAACATGTCCCAAGCTACCCTTAATTCTTCTACCCAATTGTTTGTACACACACAACCAAATAACAACAACAAGTTTTCTTTGGCACTTTTTTCATTTTCGTCTCCAGCATTCAATAATTTAAAAGGTTCAATTGTTTCTGCCATCAAGATGTCTCTTGTGCCTGCCCACTTTTAACTGTCTCCCCCGTTAATACACTAGTCGAGGACACCATTGTTTCTCTCTTTTACATTATTATAGTAATCTCTTATTATATTTTACTCTCACCCAAATCTTGAGTCCGAAATTGGGCTCACCCCTCATGAGCTCATTCATTTATTTAGTGTAAGCTAGTTTGAAATATGTTTTGCTACTTGTAATCTGAATAGTCTTGTAATAAAAGAATCATACTTTTAAAAATTAACATCTATAATTTTAAGCAAAATGAATTTTAAAATGAATCTATCTTATCTAATCCACTCGTTTCACAGAAAATTTCTCTTTAGTTCAGATTTATTTGATTTTCTAAAAAATAGCCACATAAAATCTATGTTTGTTCACACTAAGTGATTTTTAATTTTTTTCTTAACAATGGCTTTCCCCCCCCCTTTCTCAGAAAGGATTAGTTTCATTCAATGTGCAACATTCTTATTTTATTTTATTTGTCTTTTTCGTGACCGGCACTCAGCCAGTGAACGCACCGGCCATTCCTATATAGGATCCGAACCCGCGGCGGGAGCATCGCCGCGCTCCCAGCGCTGCACTCTCCCGAGTGCGCCGCCGTGGGGTCGGCCCCAATGTGCAACATTCAATAGTATCAGTCCAGTTTGTGTAATTTCCTTTAGTTTTAGTTCACTATGTACCAAACATAGGAAAGTATTCACCTCTGTTCTACAGTAAATTAGCTAGTAATTTCAGTTAATCATTATATCTATGAATCAAATCAGTAAGCAATCAAATTAATTGGGTTATCAAAAATAAATGCAATATAATTTTTTCTGACCCATGCATTCTTTTAGAATTATTCTACTATTAAATGTTTCTATTAGGAAGAAAACTAAAGAGTGTAGACAAACAGTAATTAAACTGCTTTCACAATGTTCAGTATCTGCACGTTTGAAAATACTAGTAAATTTACTTTCCAGTTTACACTTCAATGTATAGCAGAAAACATTAATTCATTCTTTACTATTCCAAAGCATTATCAAGAATAAAACAACACATGTAGTATTCCCATAGAATGGCCACCTACCTGGAAATACAAGGAATAGTATTTTATATGCGTATAGCTATTGGAAGATGTCATTTTGATTCATCTGATATATATATTGTTTTTAAATACTTTGTTTGGTTAAAGAGGAGTTTCTTTAATTTTTCTTCATGAAAGCAGGTAGGAAACTGTTTCAGTCCAAAATGCTAAAGGAATTATTTTTTTTTCAGATTAATTATAAAAAAGTTGTTAAAATTATTTTGAATTCTTTAATTATCAGTTCTTTTCTAAGAAAGCCATCTCAGAGTCCAACATTCCTCACTTCATTCAGATTAGATTAGGCATTATTTACTATAGGTCACTACTTTAGTATATATCTTTATTATTGGCCTCTATACCATGGTATGTGATTTTTAATTCAATTTTTCTCTATTTATTTGCATTTTATTTTCAGTTAATTGTGTATTCTTCAGGTTAAGTGTCATGTCAGCACCTGTAAGAAAACACACTGGATCTATCATCAGAAATCCCAGGTTCAATCCTCAATTTTGATATTGTCTTTACAAACTTGGGCAAGTAGCAGTCTTCCCTGGGTCTCAGTTTTCTGGGGAGCTACCTCACAGTATTATTATGAAGGTTAAGTGAAATGCAATAAAACACTCTTTGCCAGCTGTAGAAAGCTATGTAGATAGCAGGTGCTTTTATTGCTCTTTTCCAGATCCGTCAACACACTGCAGCAAACAGAAGGAGAGCTCAGATATTTATTAAATAAGCATAGGAGTTTTCAAGGCTTGATAAAAATAGAAAAAAAAAAATTGACTGTATTCCAAAGGATTCATTGAGTCTAAAGTACTCAAAGACATTAAGCTAATTAATTTCCCCTATCAAGTGGTCATAGTGAATGGACAATTGGAAGAGAACATGGCTAGGATTCAGGGTATTAAATTCTATTCAGAGAATTCCAGGGTCTGTTCACAAACTCTGTGTAGCTTTTAATGGAGAATTCTTTTAAATATCAGGTAACTGTTACTTTTTTTCTCTTCATACAGGAATGTGACCTTAATGTGACATATATTTGTGATGTAAACTGTGCCATAACTCTACACAAGTGTACAATGTCCTAAGTTTTACACACAAAGAAATTATTCAGCAATCTCTTCTGGGAAAGGGAATTAATCAGAAGAAAATAATTTCCTCAGGACGTTTACTCAAAGGCACATGTCATATCCACTTAAATACTTATCTTCCTAAAATTAAGAAATTTAGCCCAAATAATTTTCATTCCAAACTTAAAGGATATTAACTAACTGAATTTAAAATTTTATCATAAGAAAGTAGCTAAGTAGTAACTAAAGAAAAAAAGAAGTTAAAATGTGTTACTTTTCTGTTTCAATGACTAATAATCATGTTAACCATTGCAAATAAATGGGAATTATTTCAACTCCAGAAACCAACTCATCTTGAATCTAGTTGGGGCACATTGAAGTAAAACATTCAGCAATTTTGGCCCTAGATGCCTTTCCAATGATGCATTTAAAATCTAAACATGCCATTTGTCAGCTATTGTTGTGACTGCTTTGAGACTTTATACAAGCTAAAACATATAATCCAAAGGAGAAACTTGGAAAGAAATCATATTACTTCTATGAAGAATCAAATTTGTTTTTTTTTTTAAATCACAGTAGGAATATAGCATATGTTTTCTTAATGCAAATTGTCTTGTAATCTAAACAGATTTTCTAATTATGTAAAACAATCCTATTTTTTATTAATGTCATATTATAGAAAATCTAAATAGTGCATGCAAAGTATAACCTTTTCTGAATTATGACTCTGTCTTAGTCAGTCAAAATATGATTTGATTCTATGCCGGTGCGTGCTCAATGTGTTTTCAGACCCTGAAAGTAAATAATTAGAATCTGCCTTATCTCAGTAAGCCAGTGGGAGAAGTTCATTATGAATCCAGCAACAAACTTATGGACCTGTGGTCATGCATCAAAAAGAAGAACGTAGATTGTGTTCAGACCTTCATAAGGTTTAGTCATCTGTCTTTGGAGTTTCAGTACCATGAACAGTATAATTTCCTAACAGCGGTAGGGGAAAGGGTACTGAAAAATTCAATTAAAGCTGTAGTTATCTTTCAAGGAATACCATTTGTACATTATCCAGCCAGTTTACCAGAGGATGAGTGAAAAAGTAAGAAAATCTATCATATTGCTAATTAGATATTTAAGCTTGCTTTCGGGTCTTGACTCTGATATAGACTTGGTTTGTAGGCAACATTGTTTCTTTTTACTAGTAGGCAGAAGATCTGCCCTATATCTTATCCAACTCTTTTCCACTCTCCCACACCTTCTGCTACTTTTCTCTTTGTTATAAAGTCCTTAAAATATTGAGCAAGTAAATAAACAAATAAAAAGTGAAACTAGTCGGCTTTACTAACAGCCATGGTGCAAAAAGACTTTGCTTGTGGATGTGTAAGTTATTAACATAAATGAGTTTTCAGCCACATATTTGTTTTCATCTCTTTCTATTTCTCATTTATCCAGAGACAGTATTTCAAATGAAACCATGTTTCTTAGGTCAATAAGGGTTAGTGTCAATTCTTATTAATTTGATCATACATTCATTCATTCATTCAACAAACATTTTATTCAGCATCAACTCTGTACTAATCACTCTTGTATATACTGGAGTTAAAAGAGGTAAATAAAACCAATATAATTCCTGAACTCAAGTGTCAGTCTAGTGGAGAAACAGGCATTAAAAAAACACTACAGCACAAAAGTAAACTTCTACATTTGTGATACATGTGATGAAGGAAAAATACAAGACATCATTAGAGTACATGGTACTGGGGATAAACCTTTTATCCGATTTGTATTGGTCAGGGGAGACTTACACGAAGAAAGGACTTGATTTCTTGCCTGGATGTCAGTAGAAACCTCTGAAATAGAATTCACACACTAACTCCATTTCCCTTCCAAACTATGCCGCACACAGTAGCCAGTGTGATCTCTGCCATGTGTAAATATTAACCGTGTCTGTCTCCTGATTGATTCTCTTCAATGGCTCCATGGCTTTTTACAATAAAGACCAGAACCCCTGCTAGGAATGATCAGGAACTGTAATGCCTGGGTCTCTCTCTCCTCAGCATTTCATTTCTTTTTTGCTGTCCGCATTCTTAGACATGCTCTCTTCATGTGGGAGCAAAGAAACTCTCTGAAGATCCATATGTATGTCACCCTTGCAGTTCTCAATCTTGGTTCCCAATATTACATGGAGTAAACTTCCAAAAGAAATGGATGAAAAATAAATAACACATATTCTCTCTAGGCATATAATTAAAACAAAATTATTATGTATATAGTATATTTTTAACTGTCAACTAATGCTCCCTATATTTAAAACTATATTAAACAAGTATATAAAGTAATTTGCTATAACAAATTCCCACATAGTGAGATAATTTAAGTCTTTTGGAGATATTTCAATAAGGTTGAAAGTTTGCGAGGAAAACTTTTTTTATATGCTCTATCTTCTAGTTATAGGAAATGAATAAGTTGACATATTCATATTCTGAGTAAATTTAATAGTATTAAATACAGTTAATATTATTAATTACCTACTCTATTCCAGGCACTTCGTTAGATTGAGTTTTGTTCCAATATTTTCTTCTTCTTGTTTTTCTTGCTCTTTAATTTTTTTTCAATTTTTAAGATTTATTTTAGTTGGCATATAATAACTGTACATATTTATGGGGTACAATGCATGTATTTCAATGCATGTATACAATGTGTAGTAATCAAATTAGGTAGTTAGCATATATGCATCACCTCAGACATTTATCGTTTCTTCGTGGTGAGAACATTCAAAATCCTTTCTTCTAGCTATGTTGGAATATACAATATATTAGTGTTAACTATAACCACCCTACTATGCAAAGGAACGCTAGAATTTATTTCTCCTATCTAACGGTAATTTTGTACCTGTTGACCAACTCCTCCCCATCCTCATGACCTTATCACCCCCCTACCCGTTCCAGCCTCTGGTAACCACTATTCTACTCTCTACCTTTTTAGATTCCACATATGAGTGAGATCATGTGGTATTTGTCTTTCCTTTGGCTTATTTCACTTAACATAATGTCCTCCAGGCTCATCTATGTTGCCGCAAATGACAGAATTTCATTATTTTTTTTATGGCTGAATAGTATTCCATTTTGTAATTCCATTTTCTTTATCCATTCATCATCGATGGATATTTAGGTTGATTCCATATTTTGGCTATTGGGAATAGTGCTGCAATAAACATGAGTATGAAGCTGTCTCTTTGACATACTGATTTCATTTCCTTTAGATATATGAATATACCCAGTAGTGAGATTGCTAGATCATATGGTTGTTTTATTTTTTATTTTCTGAGGAAACTTCATACTTTTTTTCATAGTGGCTGTACTAATTTACATTCCCACCAATAGCGTATTAGTGTTCTCCTTTCTCCACATCCTTAGCAGCATTTGCTAATTTTTGTCTTTTTGATAACAGCCATTCTAACTGGGGTGAGATGATATTTTCTTGTGATTTTGATTTGCATTTCCCTGATGATTAGTGATATTGAGCAGTTTTTCATATATTTGTTGGCCATTTGTTTATCATCTTTTGAGAAATACATATTCAGATCTTGTGCCCATTTTTTAATTGGAGTGTGTGTGTGTGTGTGTGTGTGTGTGTGTGTGTGTTTGTGTGTGTGTTTGGCTACTAAGTTGTTTGAGTGTTTTATATATTTTGGATATTAATCCTTGTCAGATGCATAGTTTGCAAATATTTTCTCTCATTCTGTAGATTATCTCTTCACTCTGTTGATTGTTCCTTTGATGTGCAGAAGCCTTTTAGTTTGAAGTAATCTCATTTGTCTATTTTTACTTCTTGTCGCCTGTGCTTTTGAGGTCTTATCCAAAAAATCTTTATCCAGATCAATTCATGAAGCATTTCCACTATATTTTCTTCTAGTAGTTTCAGTTTCCGGGCTACATTTAAGTCTTTAATCCATTTTGAGTTGATCTTTGTAAGTGGTGAGAGATAGGGGTCTAGTTTCATTCTTCTGCATATCCACATTGTTTTCCCAGAACCATTTATTGAAAAGACTGTCCTTTCCTCAGTGTGTGTTCTTGGCACCTTTGTCAAAGATCAGTTGGCTTCAATGTATGGGTTAATTTCTAGATTCTCTCTTCATTGGTCTATGGGTCTGTTTTTAATGCCAGTATCATGCTATTCTCTTTACTATAACTTTGTAGTATATTTTGAAGTCAGACAGTGTGATGCCTCCAGCTTTGTTTTTTTGCCAAAGATTGCTTTGGCTATTTGGGGCCTTTTGTGGTTCTATACAAATTTTAAGATTTTCTTTTTATTTTTGTGAAAAATGTCATTGATATTTTGATAGGGATTACATTGAATCTGTAGACTGATTTGAGAAGTATGTACATTTTAACAATAGTAATTCTTCCAGCCCATGAACATGGAATATCTTTCTATTTACTTGTGTCCTCTTCAATTTATTTTATCAATGTTTTATAGTTTTGCTTTTAGAAATCTTTCACCCCTGTGGTTAAATTTATTTCTAGGTATTTTATTTTTTTGGTAACTTTTGTAAGTTGCATTCCTTTTTAAATTTCTTTTTGCTATTGGCCTATAGAAATGCTACTGATTTCTGTATGTTGATTTTGTATCATGAAAATTTACTGAATTTGTCTCTTAGTTCTAATATTTTGTGTGCGTGTGTAGTCTTTTGGTTTTTTTAGTCTTTATATAATATGCCTCCTGCAGATGGGATTTATGAAGAATTTCAAGCTTTTCAAGATATCACGTGGAACACTTCTTTTTAAAGCATTTGACTATTTGTTTATTGACAATGAGATATTGGAATATAAAAGGTGAATTAGGCAAACCCTATCACAGAACTGCTTTCCTTCTAATCTTATACAGCTTTTATGTTGTTCTTTCATTAGTGTCCAGGAGGAAAAAGAAACAAGACCAAAATTATAGCTCTAATACCACGATCATGACATGGGTAGCAGGTTGGGTATGGGAAAGTGTAAATCATTTGAAGGCTATAAGGGGATTAGCTACCCACTTAGAATAATAAAGTATGTGTGTGTATTTAGGCATTGTTGCATAACTGGACAAAATGTAAAGTTGATTTTAAATCGAGAGGGCTATGAATCAAGTGCTATTAATGCTATAGCATGCATAGGTACGTTGGGGTAGGTACTTTGGGATTATTGAGTAGGTAGGTATGTTATCTATTAGAGAAGGTAGATGTACTCCCTAAGAAATTTTCATTAAGAAGTTTAGGACTCATTCAATTATTTACCTCTAAATTATATACGGTCTATATTAAATTCATAATAATGTTAATTTATGTTTTATATGCACAAATATGTGATTTTCAGCACAATTATGTCACTTTTCATGTCTCGTTTGTATTTAAATTTAGTTCTTTAGATGACATTTCAGAATACTGAAATTGGCATGCAATAGTTGAAATTTTCTAATAATGAAACCATAAAAATTCTGGGTATCTGTTAACTATACTGTTTACGCCAAAGCTTTTTCTTAAAATCAACATTTAACAAAGTGCCCTTATTTAGAAGAAGCATAAAGTAATACATAAGCTTTTTTTGTCTTTCGGTATATTAATGGTTTAAATAGATGTCTTACTGAAAGTTGAGATTTCAATAAGGGACATTTTAAATATAGAAAAATCCCAGAATTCCTTTTTCTCAATCAAGTTCCATCTTGTGACACTTTTCTAAGTTAGTTTGAAGCAATGTCACTACTACCTACATTTACTGGGTGTTAAACTGTTAATGTCCTAAAGATTTTGATATGTATCATTTTATTTTAACTTTTGTAATAATTCCCAGAGATAAGTACAATCATCATCATTATTTGTTGGTGAGGTATAGGACTCTGTATTTTACAGCAAAACAGTTTGTTAGAATGGAGGTGGAATTCAAAACTTTTTCTCTCTGACCAGACTTCACACTTTTAACACTAAATTACAAATCAGAAAACAACACAGTTTGGAGGCCCAAAGTTGTTTCTAGATATTACATTCCAATACTGGCTTTTTATTGAGATTTGTTTGGTGGTTCCGTCTCTTTCTCAAAACTACCAGAGAAATGAAATTCCTCATAATGCACTGTATAGTGACATTGCTTGTCACTTTAAATATAAATGAAATTCCCAAAGCCTGCCTTGAACTCCCCCATAATGTTATTGTGTATTTGGGATTATATCAGAAATTACAACCGAAGAGTTTCTCTTCAGTGGCCCTGATGAATATTTTCCTGGGATGGAGAAATTAGTCATGTGTCTGAGAAATGAAAAGATTACAAAGTTTTTACAAGTTTTCAGATTCATTGACTTTTTTGGAGTTTGTAATGAGATCTGAGTATGGCTTTCTGTGGGATTAAGATGATTCTTTTTGATCTGTATCAGGGTTTTTCGAACTCAGCAATACTAACATTTTGAACAGATAATTCTTTGCTATGGGAGGCTGACCTGTGTATAGCAGGATGTTTTAGAGCATCCTTGGCATCTATCAACTAGCTGCCATAGTAGCTCCTGTTGTGACAAATAAAAATATCCTGGGCATTGCCAATGAGCCCTGAAAGAGGGACAAAATTGTCCCCAATTGAGAAGCACTGATTTACAAATACTGTAGACTCAAATTTATTTTTTTCTTTTATGGAATGCAAACAAATGTACAGGCTTTTGTCTGGGTAATGAATATCCTGATTTACTGTTGTTAAAGGGGAACTCCTAAGTGATCACTATTCTGTGCTTTTATTTACTTTTAGATACATTAATTCATTATTCTCTTAAGCCAGTTATCATTTAAAATGCACAAAAAGCCTGTGTGAGGGTTCAAAGTTTCCTTCTGAAGTAAAATGACAAGTCTTTTTATCTGAGAACTGAATAAAGGAAGTATTCTAAAGATAGACGCAGACACAAACTATTTTTTTCCATTAAATCTGCCCTTCTCCATAATCTCACAGACACTTACGTTGAGGCAAGGGTGTCAGATTTAAAAGCCTCATTATTCAAGGTAATTTTATTTCCTTGTCCTATCATCGGGTCTTAATTGAAGCTATTCTGGATCACTTCTCCAAGATTCCTAACTTAGGTCTTAAAGATCAAGATTTTGGGTATGACTACTTTCTCTCCCCAAAGCTCTAGCCTTTTTAAGCATTCTCATTCTTTGAGTCCACTCATTCTGTGAAATCAACTTGGATAATCAAGGAAGAAACCAGATATCCTAAGGCACTCAGAAACATGACAGCTGGTGCCCAGTTCTTCACGTTGGCATAACTAAATGAAGCATTCAAATAACCCTTTAAAGAGCCAAAATTAACTTCAAGTTTGCTCTCTGTCCATCTCCATATTATAAAATAGATGCCAACTTCTGTTTCCCAAAGGCAATTGATCTATTCAACTCAATGATAAGGAGTTTTTGCTGTCAGTGTTTATACCAGACAGTGATGCAATCTCCTTGCAAAGGCAATCTACTTTTCTGATGAATTGCAAAAGTTCAGTGGCCACAGATGGAGAAGAGGACAGGGAATAAAACCCCACAGGCATAGTTGTCCTTGTTTGAGGTTGACATTAAGGAGACCATCTGGTTTGTGGCCAGATGCTTCCAGGTTGCCTTTGTAGAAGGCCAATCCACTCATTGGTGCTTGGTGATACAAAGAGCTATTTTTGTTGTTGAGTGCTATTGCCTCCATTTAGAAGTACTTAAAATGAGCACACACTCTTTCTGGAAAGCAATTCCACTTTCATTTTATTAAATGATTTATTGGATGGCTCCCAAAATGATTACCTAGAAATGTCAGGTAAAGGTTAATTCAATACCATGGGGCAGAGTCGTGTTAGACGTGTGTGGCATGAGGCTGATTATAGCATTTACTTTAGGAAAGAAAAGGGAATAATTTAGTGTAACACCATGGGTTACCTGACATTATTTTTCAATTTACCTGTTGATGAAGAAATGTATTTCTGAGAGTTTTTCATCTTAGAAAAAGTGGGAATGTTTTTGAAAGAATGGTCACTTTCACTATTTGAAAGTAAGCATCATAATAATTTAGGAATTTATTTCGTTTCTGCTGAAACACTATCTCCAAATGAGATCATGTGATGGAAGAAAAGAGTCACGATACAGGAAGCAAGCTGAAGTGCACTTTTGCAGATATATTATTGCATAGAGTTTTTGAGTATATGGAGGCTCTGAATCAGAAAATGTAGGCTCGATTCTTCTCTCCATTGTCTTCTTCTAAATATGTGACATTAAACAAGTTACTCAACTTCCTAAGCTTTAGTTTCTTCATCTGTAACATAAATACTGCAGAGCACAGTTCCTTGCACACTGATACGCTCAATCTACACATTTCTTTAGTCAAGAAACATTCATTGAGTACCAACTATATGGTAGGAATGGTTTTCAGTTCTGAGAATAAAAAAGTGAGAGTTGGAAGAGATAGGGGTTGGGCCATGGGCGAGGGCTGGTCTCCCTTTTCATGCTATCATATTCTGGCACAGAACACCAAGAAGTAAAAAATTCTAAATGTGAGCTTGGCATTTCATTACTGACCCATTTTTGTCAAAGCAGGAGGGTAAAGTATATTTTATTTAGCAGTTTCATAGCTTGATTTCTAAACTTCTGAATATGTAAACATACATTGGTGGGCCTTGAAAATCTTGGGGGAAGTCTTCTTAGGTTACTAATTAATAAGTAAGCAAATATTTGAAGATGATTATTTTAGGCAGTGATAAATGTATGTCTGATATAAGATAGGGAAATGTGATAGTGACCTCCAGGAATAGCAGCTCCTTTAGACTGGTTGATGAAGAAAGTCCTCTTTGAACAAGTGACAGAAGAACTGAGATGAATATGAAGTCACTTTTTAGAAAAATTTGGGGGCAGGACATTTCTGTCAAAGGAAAAAGCAGACACAAAGTCTCAATGGAAGAAAAACACTTTTTGCATCCAACAGAAAGAATGCCACTAGAAAGACTGCCAGTGCTACTGGTGTATAGTGAACCCAAGTACCTAGTATAACTTGGAGTTAGGAATGCAGAGGCCAGATCCTATAGGGCCTTGAAGATCATGGTTTGGAATATGGATTGATCCTAAGTGCAATAAGTCATTGGAGCATCTTACTCAGAAGAGCAGCATGATCTGATTTACGTTTTATAATGATAAATATAATCATTTACTGGTGAAGGAATTGTAGAGAAATAGGAATGAGAGCAGGAAAATCATATAAAAGGCTATTGCAGGCTTCCACTCAAGATGGCGGAATACGTGGCCCCCAGTGTCACTCTGTCCCACAAATCAACCAATTTATAACTACAAAAAAGCAACAAATGCCAAGCTGGGGACTAGACCTCAGGGGGGAAGAGGAGGAGAGACCTACAGAGTGTATGGAGGTGGGAGAAGCCACAATGAGAGAAAGAAAAAAATGCTCTGACTATTTCAAGCCCTGGCTGCTTCCAGGCTGGAGCTGCTGAGCGCATGGAGCAGGAGCCGGCAAAAGCCACAGCTGCGAATTTCAGATGGAGTTGCTGGAGGCGGCAGGGGAGAAGAGGGCCTTGGTAGCCCCCAGGCAAGCATGACCAGTAATAGGGTTCCCGTGGACCCACATAGGAGTGAGGAGCCAGAACAACTGAAAGAAGGAGCCACTCAGAGGCCAGTGAGTCATAGCAAGTGACTGGTGCACAGCCTGTACCATGGGAAGTGATTGCAGCACAGGTGGTGAGGGAGACAGGCCCACCAGGAGATCCCTGGGGCACAGCAAGGACAGCTGATCTGCCCCCCAAGCAGCACAGGACCATTCAAAGGTCAGGAGTATAGAATTGCATGGGGTGCAGTTTAACTAGAAGACTCAGGCGCAGACCAGAGTTTCTACACAACCTAGGTGCACCAGATCTCTTGAGAACTCGAAGTACCTCTAAAGTCGACCATTAAAACCTGAGCTGCACAAAAGGCCTTCCCTGGGGAATCAGCAGCAAAGCAGCAATTTAGCTCAACCACACAACTCAGGTACTGGTCACCACAGGAAGTTTCCCCATTTTAGAAGTAAGCAAAGGACAACAAATTAGTTCCAGTGCAGATTTAAATGGTGGGAACAGCAAATAATCCAACACAGTAATGAAAGAAGAAAACAAAGTACCCACAACCAGAGACAAAGTTTGATATTAACTAGAAAAGTTCTCATTTCACCAAAGAATACTGATAACACCTAGAAAGACCAGAAGTCCCCTGGGCTACGAAGCCAGAAAGAGGGGAAGGCCAGGGGCCTCAGCAATGCCCCCTGACACCCACAACCAATCCCAAGTGTGGAGGACGAGAATCTCAGCCACACTCCCATGACACGTGCAGCCAGCCCAGCGATGACCACCGAGCTGCTGCAGGATGTCCCCCAGGCTCTCCTTAGCCAGGGCAGTGGGGAGCTGTGGGCTTCTGCCATACCTCACCAACACCCCCAGCCAGCCCCGTGGTGACCACTGAGCCACTGCAGGAAGCACCCAGGGCTCTCCCAAGCTGGGGTGGTGTGGGACGTCAGGCCTCAGACACATCCCCTGACATCCTCAGCCAGGCCAGTCGCAACCACTGAGCCACTGCAGAAAGTGTCTTGGCTCGGGATAGTGGGGGCCTTGGGCCTTTGCCACCCTGTCTGACACATGCAGCCAGCCCAGAAGCCACAGCAAGAAGATCCCCAGGTTCCCGAGCTGGAATGGTGTGGGGCAAGGGCTTTTGCCACACTCCCCCGGCATCTGCACCCAGCCCAGCAATGACCAAGTCACCACTGGAAGACCCCAGTCTCCCCTGTGGGAATGAGGGGGTGCCACAGGCCTCAATCCTGCCCCTCTTCCTTCCTCCTTCTTCCACCCCATTTCCTTCCTCTTTCCCTTCTCCCCCTCCTTCCCAACTGCTCTGCAATAACATCCTAAAATGTAAAAAATAATATTAATAAAATTACATTTTCTTTAAAAAAAAAAAAAAGGGCTATTGCAGTGGTCCAAGTTAATGTTCACTGTCGCTTGGACTATGTTCCAGGCATCGTGCTGGGCATACAATGTAAAAATACTTTGAAGATGTACCATTATTTTGAGTTCTATGGAAACTTCTAGCAAGTAATCACATGTTGAATTCTTTTTGCGACAACATTGTTTAGCTCATCCTTCAGCAAACTATTCTTTCAATAGTCTTCCTCTTTTGGATACAACCCCTCATGATACTAAAAGTATCAGAAAATCAAACCAAATTATTTTAAACACTTTTAGAAGATGAAACTTAGTAAAACGTGCTTGAGGCTCAGACTGGATTCCCTGATGGCTCACATGTTAACAGCTGATGATGGGAAATGATTAATGAGGAACAGGAAATAACAGGAGGAAACAGCACAGTCAGATTTATTCCAGTTTTATGTTAGATGGCATTAGAGCTGAAATATTGACTCACTCATAAAACTGTGGTGTATCATGTGAGGTCTTTGCATAATTAATAACTAAGGAATGTTTTCAGCTTATGCTATTGAATTATTAAAATGTATAATTGAGTTCACAAAAGCCAGAAAGTTCAGTTTATTCAACGAGTATTTTCTGAAGACCTGCTGTGTGCATACTGGACCAAGGAATATAGAGGGAATTCTAATTCTTGACATTTAGAAGGCCACAACTTAGTAAAGATTTTGATTTTTAAATTTTTCTAAGATGCTTTTTCCATTTTTATTTATTTTATTTTATTTTTATTTATTTATTTTTTATTTTTTAAACTTCTTAACATACATTGTAGTTGATTTTCGTGACCCTTTACCCATTCCTCTTCTACCCTCCTTCTCTCCCCTGAAAAATCAGGTTTTTAAAATTTTTCCCACTTTATCTTACTTAGCATTATTTTCTTCAGATTGCAAACTTTCAGAAAAAGGAGGTTTTGTAAATTTTACTCATCTTTTCTTTAACACAGCCCTATTTCCATGGATGTCTTTAATATTTAGTGAGACTATTATTAGCCTCAAATTCTTTGTCCTGGGAGTAAATTGCTCCCCAGGTTATTTTAATGTTCCAATCCCTATGAAATGAAATTAACTTGCTTCTTGGCTTTTCTTTTGTCCAAAGTAGCCACTTACCATTAAAATAGGTCTTGATTCTGTTGCTGAATGGCAAAAACACTTTCTAAGATAAAAGGAATGATGTCTGCCCAGTAGGTGTCATTTAAAAGTAACAAAATACATTTTTTTTGCAGTGTCAGTTCCATTGTGCTTATGGTATTTTTGTCAGAAGCTGCAATTCTGATTGCTTTGAAATTATTTTTACTTAACATTTTTAGACTTCTGCAAAATTTATATTAGCACATAGCTTTTACAAAAGCACTTCCTGAGGCCCACGTTGTTTCTAATAATATTAATGATAATTAAGATGTTCAATACATATTTCTAGGCAGGAAAAGGGATTTATATACATTATTTTATGTAATTATGTTCCAATTTAGTCCTAAAGGAAGTAACTGAACAATAAATGTACAGTTTCTTTTTCTCAGATTACTCAGATAACTTCATAAAGTTATTAAATTTTTCTCATGAGATCTGATTAAATCTTACTATACTACCCTAAGTGAATTTAGAAACAGTAAATTCTCTTTTCTGGGGAAACTACTGATCCTAATGAGTTCCAGCTTCTCCTCTGAGCATTTAACGTACTTCCTTTTCTCACACTCTCTTCTGGTCTCACTCCCAGAAAATTAATCTGCTGTAATGCAGGGAGAATAGAAGCCTGGTTCTGTCTGTAACAGACGCTGGGATTATGCACATCTGTACCTTTGCTTGTGCTGGTATTACCACCTCGATGGTTTTCTTCCCGTGTCTGCATGTACGAAGCTTGCTGTCTCTCTACCAGCAGAATAGAGGTCATGTCTCGTTTTACAACTCGTGTCTCCCTTATGGCTCTCTCTCATGGACTAGAGCTATGGTGCATATTACACCCCCTTGTGGTGCAGGCCTTTTGTGAATGGTGCTGAGTTTGAATCTCGTTATGGCCCAAACAATGCCCACTTCACTGTGAGAAGAGAACAGTACATCACAGAAGGGTTCTGCTCCCTCACTTTTCTTCCTTTGCTCTTTCTGTGAGACCACTCTTTACTCAAGGGTCAGTGTCTTCAACACCGATGGAAAAAGTATTTAGGCTTTTTGGATGGGAGCATTTACATAAACAATAAATTCTCTCTTCCTAATATTAACACCTCTTTACTCAACCTAGTAAGACCTTCCTTCTTGAAAGGAAAAGGAGGAAGGAAAAAATGAGTTCCTTAGATGTAAACTGTGTGGTTATTTTTATAATATGTCGGATGATGTTGATACAATTTATTATCCTAAAGAAAATACCAATTCTTTAATTTTTTTATTAAATAATGTGTTTATTCAGAGTCCATTTTGCATAGGCATCACATATTTTCCTTCTTTCTCAGTTAATTTTTCCTTTTTCTCAATTCCTTGGTCCTTTTGTCCTTTTCTTTCATCTGGGAGTGCCATTGTTCCATACCAGAGTTTTTTACAAAATGACTTCCTTGTTTGATATCCCCCTACATTCTCACCCCTCATTAAGTATTGGTAAAAAACAGAGCAGAAAGACAGACATACATTTAACAAATATTTCTTGAGGACTTTCTAAGTGCTGGGAATTCCATAATGAACTAACAAGGTCCTGTCCACATGGCACGTGCATTTCATCGACCTTGTGTTCTAGATTTTTCATCAAAGTTATTTTGTGAAAAACTATACTATTAAAAGAAAAATTTATTTGTATTCAATGTTTTACCCTAAACAATATTAAGAGCCTAAACTGTCTTCCTGAAACACCCAGGGCTTCAAAATCCTGCAAGTCTGAGAGAGGAAAAAAATTCTCATCCTGCTGCAAATAAAAATGAGAGAAACTGAATTTTTAATGTTTCTTCAGTGTTGCCAAAATGCTACCTCTGTTAGAGACATCTCTTATTATTCTTTCAAATAGAGCATAAGGAATTTAACCTGTCACAGTGTCATTTTGAAAGGCTTTGCATTTTGAGTGAAAGGAAGGAACTCAAGCTTTGTCTCCTGTCTGTTTTGTTTAGGGTAAATTTAATAGCACAATATAAACAGCACCAGGAGGACTTACCTCTGGGCAATTTAAGCCTCTCGATCACTACCCTTGGTTATTTTTTCATTCAGAGAACTTTCAATAAGTTTTTCCCCTTCTTGCAATGAAGTCCATCCAACTTTTTTCTTTGGGCTTCTTGAAATCATAGTTGAAACACTTTGCAAATGTGAAACATTTCCGTCACTTTGAGCATTATATGATTTGAGTTATTTGATACAATTTTAGTTCCCTTGCCTGGCTTTGCTCTAAAACCACAGCTCAGACTCCTTTAATGACAGAGTTGGTTGTGGTATGCTGTGTCATGACAGAAAAGGGAACTTTCAAACTGTTCTCCGCACACACAGAGGGAAGCATGAATTTGGCCTTAGTAAAAGCTAAAATCAACCAAACCATCAAACTTCTTATCTATATCTTCAGATAACTTTTGACAATTTCCCTAGTACATTTACCTACTTCTTATATTTTGTAGAAGCTATAATTGGGTTGTAGCTAAAATACTCCTTTCAAGAAGTAATGTCTGGTTGTATTCCATTCTTGCCTCTTCTGAATGACATCTGTCCCATCTGTGACTTTTGCTGTATTCTGGGCTTGAATGAGTGATATTTTCTGTCTATGTCTTATTTTTCCTACTGTGTTCCAACAGAGACATATGATTAAACACAGGGAATAATTCTTTCACAGCTTTTAAATTTCTCTAATACACGGATATGTATTGAGGGCCCATTAAATAATTTTCAGGGCCAAATTTGGGTAACTCAACATACCAAGGGATGCAGGACTAGGAGTTGGAAAATGTGGTTTGGGGAGTCTTGTCTTACACTTGAAGTATATACTTACGATGGTTGGAGATCTGACACTATCAGTCCAGGGGCTCTTACTCAAAAAATGATCCCGGTGTAAACTCAGAAACTTCTCTGTCTCAAAGATAGCATGGGTTGTATGATATTGCTCGGCCTGTTCTTTCTCTGAAGTCTATGTTGTATATGTGTGTGTGCGCGCACACGTGTGTTTGTGCACACGTATGCATGTGTGCTGTGTTGGAGGATGATAAGCAGCCATGCCAGGGCAGAAGTGGGGCTCACAGCCATCCATAACCATTAGCAGTCTCTTCACAAACAGGTTGTGAATAGTTCTAGAACTCGGCTCGAATCCTGCATTTAGAATTTAAAGTCACAGTTTTATCATAGCCCAGAAGGACTTTTATCATTTGGTCATTGTTTTCCACTTTACCTGTATCTTGGACCAACTTTTCTCCCATACGATACACCCCAGAAATCCTGGCTTTCCTTCTGCTCCTGGGGTATGTCAAGCTACTTCCCACTCTGGGTCTTCCCATAGGCCAGAGCTCATTTCCAGGACTGCTGCCCATTCCCTGTTCTCCATTCTCTTGGTGATTTATCTGTCTAACTCCTCCATGATTTTAGAACATGGTTCAAAATGTTATTCTTTGGGGAAGATGTCCTTGCCACCCAATTCAAATGATATAAAGTTGGTTCCACCTATTATTCCCATCTATGGTTTTTCCTTTCTTTTACATTCTCACAATTTGTAAAACTATGCCAATTCTTTTTAAATAAAATGCTTCATTAAGGGCAAGAACTGAGGTTTACTGCTATATTGACAATGTTCTGCATGATACCTGGTACATAGTAAATCTCACTAAATATTCTTTGAGTGAATGGATTTCCAAGAAAGACTAAGGAAAGATTAATTCCTAAATTATATAGGCCAAGGAAGAAGTTGTTTTCTCTTGGCATACAATTTAAATGATGCATCTAAAAGAAATTTATATAGAGAGTTTTCTTTTCTCTGTAAATGTCAACATGTGTTCTTTACAGAGAGGGGGTAGTTCAAGAGTATTACTAAAATAATGAATGTGTCATCAGATTTTTCACAGTCTGCTTATTCACTTTGTCTGGTATGCTATTCCTGCCACTGTCACCTCCAGTTTTAATCCCTCTTCACATATCCCATCTTTTAATTTGGTAATTTCCATATGTCTTTCAGATCATTGTCTAAACCTGTGTCCCCATGTAGACGTTCTCCTATTCTCTATATTAAACTAAGTCTTTTGCCATATATTCTTAAAGCACTCTGTCCATCTCCTTTCATAAAATTTCTCACATTTCATTTACTCAGTATTTAGCAAATATCTATGTGCAATAAATTATTGACTCCACAGGCTTGGGATGTTTAAACCTTGCACATTCCAGAGAAAGGACTGGCCCTTGACTGGATCCTGAGAGATAATATCTAAACCCTTGAAATATGCTGCCTTATAAGAGTATTTTTGAATACCTGGGACCTTGGGCCACGGCAGATACTTTATGCTAACAATGTGATTTATGATAGGGCCTTGGGCAATGCTGTATCAGTTTGACCTTGAGAGGGGCTGGAGATTGAGTAGCTAAGGTCAATCACTTGGGTGTCCCATGCATATGTGATTGAAACCAAATGAAAACCCTGGACAAGAGGTCTTGGTTAAGCTTCTTTGATTGGAGATTCTATTTGTGCTGTTACATGTCATTACTGGGAGAGTAAAGTGCTGTCTGTATGACTCCACTGGGTGAGGACAACTAGAGGCTTGTGCCTGGTCTCTCCTGAACTCTCCCATATGTGCCTTTTTCCTTCGCTGATATTAATCTGTATCTTTTTACTGTAATAAACCATAATTATGAGGAAAGCATCTTTATGAAGTTCTGTGAGTCCTTCTAGCGAGTCATTGAACCTGGGGGTGGTATGAAAACCCCCAATGTAAACTATTACATGTCCAACATGCCAGGCACCTTTTAGAGGCAGGATATACAGTGAGGAATGAAGTAGACACAACCCCTTTCATCAGAGGGTATATCAGCTGATGACGGAGGAGCTAAATTACAAACACATAAACTGACAAATAAATAATTACAAATAAAAGTAAGTCCTATAAGCAAAACAAACAGGATAAAACAAGAGAGTATGGTAGGAGTGTGTTTCTTGCCGGTCCATAAACTTTATGAGAACGACAGTAATTTCATTTACTGTTCATCTTCAAACAGGCTCTGGACAGAGAATGGGCACTCAATAAATAGTTGTTGACTTATATAAAATTGAATACCTGCCCCTTCCCTACAGCTGCACTTTTCCTCCCTGAAATTTTGCTGAGCAAAGTGAATTGAATTTAGGATGATAAAATGTACAGGGCACTGCTACATTACATATTTAAAAAGCCATGTGTGTGTTTGTATTTCCCCTCATAGACAGAGGCTCAGCTGACTTTTGAGAATAAAAACCTTCTCAGTTTGCTGATTTCGGTTTTGAACATTTTCTTTTTACTTCTGACTAATATAAGTAAGTAACTTTATATTATAAAAGTCATTTAGCTGATATGAGAATAAATGAAAAAAGAAAAAAAAATAAAAAAAATAAAGGGAATGTGAAGATAGACGTAAATGCTTAATAGCATGAATCTTTGGTAATGTTAAATACATACAATACTTTTAGCACTTTAAAGATTACATGAAGTAGCATCAGATTTTATTTTGAATCCTAAATAGCTAAAGTTCAGTATATATTGGGTAATTTCTACATTTTAAACACATTATTAAAAGATGATTTTTTAAAATCGTGTTTTTAACAGGTTGAAATATACCACTTCCTTATTTCTCTAAGATTTTTTTTTCACCACTGGGCTTTGGACACTCCATCTGTGTTTATCGTGCACATTTCAGAGCCCAGGCAAGTGTAAATACTGATCATGTTTGTTTATCAGTCTTTCCTCGAGGAACTAGACTATACTGTGCTCCTTCAAATATCTTTCTGTGATATTGGGCCAAGTTATGTTTGCCAAATAAATGGTGTCACATAGAAATTTAAATATTGTAACAGCAGCAACATAATTTGTTGTTTAGCAATTAAAATATTATGACTGAAGATTCTCTTTGGTTATGTTGATTTACTGGAGATAAATCTCTCTTTTTTTCCTACAGAGGTGCTAACAGTAAATGCAAAATGTGTGATAAAGGTGGGAGTCATGCTCATGTGGGTTAATGTGTATGTGTGTGTGTTAAGCTTTACATGATACAACCCTTCTTCCATTTGTATGTGTTAAAGAAAAATAGTGATAAATTAACCCAAGATATCTGGGAGCTTTTTAAAGATTTTTTAAAGGGTTAAAGTTGCTTTCCTAAATTTACCTTATCTTCAGGAGCAGAATGGGAAACAAAACTTTTACTTAGTCCAGATGAATGCCCCATGCCTTTCCCCAGTTTCCCCCAGATGTCAAGGCACCACTTACTATTGGCTTTAATTTTAGGCCTTATATGATACATGCTTTCTCCCATTTGTTCATCATAATAAGACTATAAATTGGGTACTGTAGGTGCAAAATTGTGGAAATTTTGAAATCAATACAACATTGCCATAATAAAAATGTGAATTAAAGGATAATAGCTAAAATTATACATTTGTGAAATGTCATGTGTGAATATATGGAAGTTTAAATATCTATGGGCATGTAAGTGTGTTAGTATCTAAGAAAGATTATCCTCCTCAGTGCACCTAGTAAAATAGGAAAAAAATTATCCTTGCAATTATGTGGGACTAAGAGTTTTGATAAAGTGAAGTGTTGGTAAAATGAAGGTGGAATTTGACCAACAAAACATCTTAACAACTCCTACCAAAACCCTAAATCTTCTCACCACAAGACACTGTTGCTTAAAAATCTTCTATCTCTTTCTTCTCTTAGCATGAAGATTAAAACCTTAGCATGGTCTACAGGACCTCATGTGGCAAGGTCTTTCCCTCACTTTCTTCTTTCCATCTACAGTGACCTTCCTTCAGCCATGTCTACTTTACAGGCCTACTCCAACTAGAGATTTGTCCATACTCTTCCACATTTCTGGAATGCTTTCTGTCCTTCCACCTCCCCAGTTCTCCTACTTAATTTAATCTCATTCTATAGATGTGCTCAAATGATATTTTCTCTGGGAATATTTTCTTGATATCTGGATTACAATATGTCTCCTTATTTTAACCCCCTAGTGTACTCTTTACCTCTTCTTTGTAGACCTATTGCAACATTACATTCATTTGTGTGATATTTTAATTAATTCCTGAATTTACTTATAAGTTAACTTCTTAGGGAAAGGAAAAACCTTTCTTCTTTTTTTCTGTACTATTTCCTTAGTCCCTTAAATAGGGTCTATTACACAGGAGGGTAGGAACTTAGTACATATTTTCTAATTGAATTAATAAATCTGACATATTTACAGCATGGTTCATGGGAATTTGAGTCAGAAAGATGTGGCTTTATTTTTTATTTTTATTTATTTTTAACTTTTATTTTGTCGATATACATTGTAGTTGATTATTGTTGCCCCTTACCAAAACCTCCCTCCCTCCTCCCTCTCCTCCCTCCTCCCCAACAATGTCCTTTCTGTTTGCTTGTCGTATCAACTTCAAGTAATTATGGTTGTTATATCTTCTCCCCCACCCCCGGTTTTTTTTTTGTGTGTGTGTGTGTGTGTGAATTTATATATTAATTTTTAGCTCCCACCAATAAGTGAGAACATGTGGTATTTCTCTCAGAAAGATGTGGCTTTAAATCCAGTCCTCTCCTGGGTTAAGATATGCACCTTCTCTAAACCTTAATTTCTTCATCTGCAAAATGGGGATAGTAATATATTTGAAATATGTGAAATAAGAAATCTAAAACACTCAGTATATTTCCTAGCATATTGGAGAAGAGCAAAAAAATAACATTTTTATTTTCACCACTGTGAAAAAATGAAAAAAGCCTTAGCATACCGTCACATAGTAGATAATAAAGAAGATAATATTAATGAGGCTGTTGTTAGTATTCTTGACCTAAATAGTAAATATAAAAAATAAATCTATTTTCAGATATGCTTCAAATGCTCTTTTTAAAGTTTATTTCCAATAAACAAGTGTTTTTATTCTTTTCTTTATGATCAGAGTAAGAAGAAACAAATATAATTTGCATCATGTGGCTTATGATTAGCACAGCCTGGAGTAGAATATGGTCTCCTGGGATTGTCAGGCTACCATACATTCTATTTAATGCTTTTATTAACATAGGTGACGCCTCTACAAATTGAACCTATAAAAGATATTAGAAAGGAGTCTATATTGATCTTTGAAACAAATCATAATGTTATAAAAGCTGAATATATTACTCCTGGTGGAAAGGTAGGTATAAAATTGTATGCTAACACTTATAGTACTCACGGGTGAATAATAAAAAAAAAGAACTTAAAATGTCTGCCAAAAAAATCAGCCTTGTAACACCAATGTCACAGGTTTGGATCCCTGTAGCAGCCAGCCACCAAAATAAAAAAGCAAACAAACAGAAGTTCAAGATGATTAATTATAATACTTAATTTTATGCCAGGAAATTGATGACTATGTGAGCTTTTATGCTAAGAATATTAGACAATTTATCTTAGCCAAAAGTCTGAGAAGCAATAGGAAAATACTAATAATAATAGCAGCTAAAGAGATGGTGCTGTCTCTACTGATGGATCAAGTTACACTGCAATAGAAGTGCTATTTAGGTTTCACTTATCAGGATTTTGCAGAAAGATCAGTCTTTTAAATATATGCTAATAATACTGATTTGATAATCACATATTGTACTAAAAAATCTTGATGTAATAATTTGTTATAGCTGGACTCCTTTGGCCTTCAAAGTTAATGTGATAGTAAGTTACAATTAAAGAGAATGTAAAGTAAAATTAAAGCAAAAGGGGCTAAGTTGAGCCACTGGGTCATAGTTCATTTGAATAGAATTACATTAACCAGTCAATTGAGGGAAAGAAAAAAAAATCCATCAACAATTTGTAGAAATTTTCTATTGGTTTATTGAAATTGACTGGTCACTTCCACATGATACTTGGAAGGCCATACTAACAGCCCTTTATTGACTCAGCATGGTTGAGAATGGTGAGTGTAATAGATTTGAGACTATCATGAAATGAACTGACTTGGCCTGGGTTTCCACACAGCAGTCAAGAGGTGTTAAGTCCCCTGCACTTTTTTAAAAAAATTTAATTTAATTTTATCAATATACAATGTGGTTGACTATTGTGGTCCATTACCAAAACCTCCCTCCCCCCTCCCTCCCAACAACCTCATGTCTGTCTGTTTGTTGTAACAACTTCAAGGAATTGTGATTGTTGTGTCTTCTTCCCTCCCCCCCACCAGTTTAATTATAAATTTATTTATTTATTTTTAGCTCCCACAAATAAGTGAGAACATGTGGTATTTCTCTTTCTATGCCTGACTTGTTTCACTTAATATAATTATCTCTAGGTCCATCCATGTTGTTGCAAATAGCAGTATTTCATTCTTTTTTATAGCAGAATAGTATTCCATTGTGTAGATATACCACATTTTCCATATCCACTCATCTGATGATGGACAATTGGGCTGATTCCAACTCTTAGCTATTGTAAAGAGTGCCGCAATGAACATTGGCGAATAGTTATACCGTCAACTTGATGATTTCCATTCCTCTGGGTATATTCCCAGCAGTGGGATAGCTGGGTCATATGGTAGATCTATCTACAATTGTTTGAGGAACCTCCATACCATTTTCCATAGAGGCTGCACCATTTTGTAGTCCCACCAACAATGTACGAGAGTTCCTTTTTCTCTCCAACCTCACCACCATTTATCATTCATAGTCTTTTGGCTATTAGCCATCCTAACTGTGGTGAGATGGTATCTCAATGTGGTTTTGATTTGCATTTCCCGAACGCTGAGTGATGTTGAGCATTTTTTCATGTCTCTTGGCCATCCGTGTATTTTCCTTTGAAAAAATGCCTGTTTAGCTCTTTTGCCCACTTTTTAATTGGGTTGCTTGTTTTTTTCTTGTAAAGTTGTTTCAATTTCTTGTATATTCTGGGTATTAATCCTTTGTCAGATGTATATTTTGCAAATATTTTCTCCCACTCTGTGGGTTGTCTTTTAACTCTGTTAATTGTTTCTTTTGCTGTGCAAAAGCTTTTTACCTTGATATAATCCCATCTGTTTATTTTTCCTTTGGTTGCCCATGCTTTTGGGGTCATATTCATGAAGTCTGTGTCCAGTCCCACTTCCTGGAGTGTTTCTCCTATGTTTTCTTTAAGAAGTTTTATTGTTTCAGGGTGTATATGTAATTCTTTAATCTATTTTGAGTTGATTTTAGTATATGGTGAGAGGTATGGGTCTAGTTTCATTCTCCTGCATATGGATATCCAGTTATCCCAGCACCATTTGCTAAAGAGGCAGTCTCTTCCCCAGTGTATAGGCTTGGTGCCTTTGTCAATGATCAGATGGCTGTAGGTGTGTGGGTTGATTTCTGGATTCTCTATTCTATTCCATTGGTCAGTGTGTCTGTTTTTATGCCAGTACCATGCTGTTTTGGTTATTATAGCTTTGTAGTATAGTTTAAAATCGGTAGTGTTATGCTTCCAGCTTTATTTTTTATTTTTTTGCTCAGCATTGCTTTGGCTATGCGTGGTCTTTTATTGTTCCATATAAATGTCTGGATAGTTTTTTCCATTTCTGAGAAAAATGTCATTGAAATTTTGATTGGGATTGCGTTGAATTTGTATATCACTTTGGGTAGTATGGACATTTTCACAATGTTGATTCTTCCAATCCAAGAGCATGGGATATCTTTCCATCTTCTTGTATCCTTTCTATTTTCTCTCAGCAGTGGTTTGTAGTTCTCATTATAGAGATTTTTCACATCCTTGGTTAACTCAATTCCTAAGTATTTTATTTTTTTGGTGGCTATTGTAAATGGGCAAGCTTTCTTGATTTCTCTTTCTGCATGTTCACTATTGGAGAATAGAAATGCTACTGATTTTTGTGTGTTGATTTTGTATCCTGCTACTTTGCTGAAATCATTTATCAACTACAAGAGTTTTTTTGTAGAGGTTTTAGGCTGTTTGATATATAGGATCATGTCATCTGCAAACAGGGACAGTTTGACTTAATCTTTTCCTATCTGGATGCCCTTTATTTCCTTCTATTCTCTGATTGCTCTGGCTAGTACTTCCAACACTATGTTGAATAGGAGTGGTAAGAGTGGGCATCCTTGTCTAATTCCTGTTCTTAAAGGAAAAGCTTTCAGTTTTTCCCCATTCAGGATGATATTGGCAGTGCGTTTATCATATATGGCTTTATTTATGTTGAGATACTTTCCGTCTATACCTAACTTATACAGGGTCTTTCTCATGAATGAATGTTGAATTTTATCAAATGCTTTTTCAGCATCTATAGAGATGACCATATGGCCCTTGTGTTTGATTTTATTAATATGGTGTATCACATTTATTGATTTGACTATGTTGAACCAACTTGAATCCCTGGAATGAATCCCACTTGATCATGGTGTACAATTTTCCATATGTGTTGCTGTATTCAGTTAGCTAGTATTTTATTGAGGATTTTTGCATCTATATTCATCAAGGATATCAGCCTGTAGTTTTCTTTTTTAGTTGTATCCTTACCTGGTTTTGGTATCAGGTTTTGCTTCACAGAATGAGTTTGGGAGATTTGCGTCCGTTTCAATCTTTTGGAATAGTTTGTAAGGAATTGGTGTCAATTCCTCTTTGAATGTTTGGTAAAATTCTGCTGTGAATCCATCTGGTCCTGGGCTTTTCTTTGTTGGGAGCCTTCTGATAACAGCTTCAATCTCCTTTATTGTTATTGGTCTGTTCAGATTTTCTACATCTTCATGGCTCAGTTTTGGTAGCCTGTGTGTGTCCAGAAATTTATCCATTTCCTTCAGATTTTCAAATTTGTTGGCATATCGTTGTTTATAGTAGTCTCAAATGATTCCTCGTATTTCAGATGTATCAGTTGTAATATTACCTTTTTCATTTCTAATTTTTGTTACTTGGATCTTCTCTCTTCTTTTTCTTAGTTAGCCATGCTAATGGTTTGTCAATTTATTTATCTTTTCCGAAAAACAACTTTTTGATTCCTTGATCTTTTGTATTTTTGGGGGGGGTTTCAATTTCAATAAGTTCTGCTCCAATCTGAATGATTTCTTTCCATCTGCTAACTTTGGGTTTGGATTGTTCTTGTTTTTCTAGTTCTTTAAGGTGAAGTGTTAGGTTGTTCACTTGCCATCTTTCCAGTCTTCTGAAGTAAGCATTTAATGCAATAAATTTCCCCCTTAGTACTGTTTTTACAGTATCCCACATGTTTTGGTATGATGTACCATTATTTTCATTAGTTTCAATAAATTTTTTGATTTCCAGTTTGATTTCTTCTTAAACCCATATGTTATTAAGTAGAATGCTGTTTAATTTCCATGTGTTTGTATAGTTTCCAGAGTTTCATTTGTTATTGATTTCCAATTTTAATCCATTGTGGTCTGAAAAAATACATGGGATAATTCCAATTTTTTTGAATTTGTTGAGACTTGATTTGTGACCTAACATTTGATCTATCCTGGAGAATGATCCATGTGCTGATGAGAAGAATGAATATTCTGAGGTTGTTGGATGGAATGTTCTCTAGATATCTGCCAAGTCCAATTGGTTTAGAGTATTGTTTAGATCTTGTGTTTCTCTGCTGATTCTTTGCCTAGATGATCTGTCCAATATTGACAGCATGGCTGTCCTTCTGAAATGAAGGGCAAATAGTATATTTCTCAGACAAACAAAAACTGTGGGAGTTCACTACCACATGACAACCCTTACAAGAAGTTCTCAAGGGAATACTGGGTTTGGTACCTGAAAAACAACTACGACTGCCATAAAAACTCAATAAAATTCAAAACCCACTAGTATAATAAAAATGGCATCCTTGAAGAGAAAACAAACAAACAAAAAGGCTATCTACATCCCAAGGAACCAACTAATACAGAAAACAAGCTGTAAATCAGAAAGAAAGGAACAAAAGACACCTAAGATATCCAAACAAAAATTAATAAAATGCTAGGATTAAATCAACACTTTTCAATAACAACTCTTAATGTAAAAGGCTTAAATTCTCCAATCAAAAGACACAGACTGGCTGACTGGATTAAAAAGGAGGACCCAACTATATGCTACCTTCAAGAGACCCACCTCACCCATAAAGACTCACATAGACTAAGAGTGAAAGGGTGGAAAAAGATTTACCATGCAAACAGAAAAGAAAAACGAGCTGGAGTAGCTATTCTTATATCTGACAAAATAGACTTTAAACTAAAAACCGTAAAAAGAGATAATGATGGCCACTACATAATGATAAAAGGATTGATGCATCATGAAGACATAACGATCATAAATATTTACACACCCAATGTTGGAGCAGCCAGATTTGTAAAACAAACTCTATTGGACCTAAAGAAGGAAACAGACACTAATACCATAATAGCAAGTCCCCTACACTTTCTGATTGTCAGTTTCTTCTAGTGAGGAGAAAGTTCCTGTAGGCATCTAAACCCAGGGCATCAAAGGAGACTGAAAAGGAAGTGAGGGGTTCCTCACCCAGTCTGGAAGCGAGAAGTTATGGCTGCAGCAGTGGCTGGACTAAAGGCTGAGGGGATTTGAAGTGATACACAAAACATGTTCTGTTTTGATTCTATAGCGATTTTATAGAAAAGAATAAATAGTTTTCCTTCCTCTAGGACTTGATGTCAATTTATTCTGAGGTCGTTTCTGCCAACCGTTAACACCAAAAATGAAATGTGGATTTTGTATTACAGATTGAGATATTGCTTTGCTTCTAGAATTCATTAAGTTTTTGAATACTACGAAAAAGATATTATGTATTGCTTGGAAGGTGATAAAAATTAAATGGTTAAAAACTTCCTATCATGAATTTCACCCAAATAAATATAAGGAATGCTATAGAGCATACAATTTATTGCTGGCATTGGGGTGAACTTTAAAAAGGAAAACAAAACAAAACAAAACAAAAAAACATAAATAAATAGAACATTCCTTGGTCTTTAAACACCAGAATTCTTTTGACTGCAGGACTCAGAAACCTGGCAAAGTTTAGCTTAAATAAGGAAGGGAAATACATTTTTTTATATATTGGCAAAGTCCCGGGTGTGGAATTGACTTCATCACATTTTAGTCCAGTCTTAAACAATGTCATCAGCATTTTTCCTTTCCTTCCTCCATTCCCTCAATTATGATATCTTCTATATGTCAGGCACATCCTCTGCTTTTCAAATGGTCTCTATACAGCCAGCAAAATGGTGGCCAGCAGCTGTAGCCTCACTTTGGTCTTGATACTTTTGTTTCATGTAGCATTTCACTTTTTTTTTCTTTTCATAATACAGCAAAATAGTTACTATCAAACTGTTTTTGGAGGACAAAGAAATCTAGTTACAACTTAGAATACACAAATAAGAATGGAGTTCTTTCACCCAATGTTCACAAATGACCACTTGAACTCTTCTTCCATGCACCTCTGTACTGACGCCTATGCTTGAAGTATAATGATTGACAGAGCCTGGGTCACAGGAATTCTGCTTTCACAGTTTCGTGAATATCACATGGACAAAAGGAGAGATGTTGAGATAAATTAACACAAGTCCACTATAGGGGCTGTGATGCAAAATGTTTAGGGTGTTTTAGGAAATACATGTCCAGTGAATATGCTTTTGTTTGATTAAGAGAAAATAATAAACTAAGTTCAACTATGTGAAAATGAAGAAACATATTGAACTAATCAAGGCTAGAAGAGCTACATTAGAAAGATTTCCTAGAATATCATACAGTATCCTAAAATACTAAATGGCAGAGTACAAAAAGAATCTACAATAATGCCTTCATTTTACTGAGAGAAAAAAACCCCTGAGATTCAGAGAAAAAAAAAGTGACTTTTCTAAGGATATATCTAAGATGTCTTTGGGATGCATGTTGAAGAGGAGTGGGAAAGCATATAGAGGTAGGAGTCAGTAAACAAATTTGTAGTAGTGACTAAGAATAGCTTTGCATTTCATGAGACTCCTAAAATGGGGAGAGTCTAAAGACAGAGTATATACTTGCAGCTTAAAAGTTACAAAACCTCAATATTAAGTTTTTGAGTTTTTTAACTTGGCACAAATAATGTTTTTCTCATTGTAAACATGGTAAAGACATGCTACAGAAAATTGTAAAATTCTGAGTATTCATGCAAGCAAAAATGATTGATCCCCGATTGTTATTGGCATCTTGTATATATCATTAGACCCAGTGGTAGTTATTATGAATTATATATACATATAGCATATGTTTAATATAATATCCATATATAGACTCAGACATATGCTGTATATATGAATACATTTCCCTACCAAATATTTTTCCAGTTATTTTGCTATTAATAAGTTCTTCTTTATAGCCCTCTTTTAAAAAAGAAAAGAAAAAGGAAATCCAGTCTATTCCATTTGTCTTTATTTCAAAAGCAACCAGTCCTCTCTTTAGCAGTGATGGTCCTGTAACATTTATGTCTTGCTCAAAGGTAGTTAACAGAAATATATATCTCCAAAGTTAGTTAATATCCCATTTAGAACACATTTCATAGCAGGTCTGAGGGATTTCAATGCAGCTAATGACCTTTTGCATTTGTCAAATTTATGTGTATTTTTGAAAAGTGAAAACATTTGGTAGTACATTCAACCAACAAAATAGTAACACTAGTATTTAATAGATATCAAATAACACATTGAAATCTTCTATAGAAATAGATTTCTCAGACTGTTATTCAGTTATTAAAATACTTATCATAATTACATTAGTTGATACTTTGAATAATTGTACTTTGAATAATTGTATTTAAAAAATTACTGAACATTGAGCTTTTTTGAAAATTCACTGTCTAGCACATTGCTTTATACATAGTAAGCTTTTAATGCTTGTTTGAATAAATAAATGAGTGAAGGAGTTAATGAATTGGGACTGTCCCAATAATCTATTCACAAATTATATACTTAAATTATATATTATATAATTATAATATAATTATAATATAAAATTTCCATTCAAAATTCATGAATTGGGGGATTAGGTTCAAATATAATAGATTTAAAACTCTTTAAATATTTATAATTCTGGTAGTGTGTAATGAAAGAGGCATTTGACCTGTTTTGTATTTAAATTTTCTGTTATCTACATTTTCTGCTATTTGGCAGGAAATGTAGATGTGTATACATGTATGTATATATACTTTTTAACATATAAAATAACCAGATGAGAGGCATAAGTTCATGCATACTGAAAAAAGTCATTGCTAAATAGTTTTTTATTTTCTTTCTTAGTGACTGTTTCAGATAGTCAGCTAGATGCAATCCCAGTAGAACCTCTCTCTTGAGAATCCACAACATTTAAAAATAATTTTCTTAGAAGTATGAAACTATGAAACACATACATTCTGGTATAAAAGCCCATACATACCACAGAGGAAGTGACCTAACCTGTGAGCACTCTAACACCAATTTTTACTGTTAAGAAAACAGGCACAAGTCTTTCAAGAATGAAAGACCCCTTGGAAGGCATTTGAATTTATCTCCTGCGTTTGTGCCTATTTCCAAGTTCAATACCTTATATTTAGAAATGGCTTTAAATGCTTAGCCAATTATCTTTATTCTATTAGCACATGGCTTTTTGGTTTCTGAGAGAAGAAAAAGCTAAAAATGCCAGGGAGCTTCGGCCAGAGAGCCATCTAATTTCAGGACCACGGACAACATTCGTCCTCCAGTAAGCCAGCTCACTGTATGTTTTTTCTGGATGGCAAAAGAGAGCATATAAGGTTGGAGTAGCATACATGCTCTAAGTGAAGAGAAATGTTTCATGGTTTGTATTCTACCTGCGTTGGATTGACATCAGTATCTGTTTCCTTTTTGGGCAAAACACATAATATTTGCAGTGCTGGACATGCTCTGTAAATGTATCAAAGTAACTGATGTTAACAGTTTGTAAACAATATTTTTCCTATGTTTTCCATTCTTAAATAGAAGGTTTATGTGCACATTATAGGGTGATTATTGTTTATCTTTTAAAATATAAATTCTCTGATTTTCTTTTTTACTTAACAATGTACTTGAATATTTCTCATATTTATATACATGAAACATTTTTTTCATAGCTGCTTATGTTATGTAATATAAAACTTATTTAAATATTCATCTATTGGAGGATAAAGAGTTTTTCTTTGCCATTTCAAGCACTTCTGCTGTAAATCATAATCACATTGTATTAAATACTATTCCATTTTGTCAAAACAGAATTAAGTCACTAAAATCTGGGGCAGGGAAAGAGTCTTTAATGTGCTAATGCTGATGGCCGTGATATTACCAACACCCTCATCCTTAGCAATGACCATTAGGGTTAGTGATGTTTCTGAGTTACAATGAATTTTGGGTAGATGAATCCATATACAAGTACATAGCTTAATCAGTACCTAGAATTTATCGATCAAATTTATCTACACTGCTTTGAAAAATTAACAACAAAGATCAGGGCTTTTAATTTTTAAGGATATCATTAAATATGATTGTTTGGAATGAGTATTAATGAGTGGTCTTTGTTAATTGAGTTCATTTAAAGATATGCATGCATGAGCACATTATAATTACTGCCATAGTAAGTGACATAAATGCAAACGTGTCAAAAGTTCACAGGTCAGTTGATTCGCATTTGTATGTATTATGCATGCTGCAATATTTTAAGAATAATATTTATGTGTTATGTATGCTCTAATATTTTTATGTATCTTGTTTTGCCCTTTAGTTTCTTAATGTATAACAGAAAAAACATTAGGATTTATCAATAAATTTTTTTTGTTTCAGCTGTGACAGACCTCTGTTTCATAGTCCATAAATGTGTAGATGAGAATAGAATGAGAAGTGGAACCGCCTCATTTTAGGACACAAAAGTCTCACTGTTAGTCTTTACAAGTTATTTATTCTTTGTGACTTTACAGACTAGCAAAGGACTTTAGAAATTCTCAAACAGCTTTACTGAGGTATGATTGACATACAATAAACTGCACAAACTTAAATTACACAGTTTGAGAACTGTTTGATATATATAATATATATACATATATTACTGCAGTAAAGATAATGAACAAATAACATTATCCCCAAAAGTTTCTTTGTGCACCTTTGTAATCCTTTTCTTCCCCCTATCAGACCCTCTTACCTCAGGTAAACACTGATCTGATTTCTTTAACTACAGATTTGTCTGAATTTTCTACAATTTTATATAAATAAAATAATACGGTATGTGATTTTTTGGGGGGTTCTTTTAATTCACATAATTACTTTGACTTTCATCCAGTTTTTGCATATATTGAGTTAATTCCCTTACTTTGCTAAACAGTATTCCATTGTATACCCATTCCACAGTTTGTTTATCCTTTATCATAGTTTGTTTATTTTTTCATCTTGTGATGGACAATGGGTTGTTTCCAATTTTGGCTATTAAAAACAAAGTTCCTATGATCATTTGTATACCAGTCTTTGCATGAATATGCTTTCAGTGCTCGTGGGTTGGATTGGAATGTCTGAATTATATGGTAGTATTATGTCTTATTTTCCAGAAATTAACAAACTAGTTTGACTAAATTGACACATTTTACATTTTCTACCAGCAGTATATAAGAGTTCCAATTGATCCAAATACTTGCCAGTACTTGATATGATCATTCTTTTTAATTTCAGTGAATCAAACAGGTGTATAGTGGTATCTCATTATGGTTTTAATTTGCATTTTTGTAATGACTAAAGATTGTAAGTATTTTTACATGCGCTATTTGCCATCCGTGTAGTTTTGGGTAGACTTTTGTCGGGATCTTTGCTCTACTTTTTTATGAAGTTGTTTGTTTTCTTATTGTTGAGTTTTGAGAGTTCTTTATAGTCTGAATAACATTTCTTTATGAGATGCATGATTTGAAAATATTTTTTCCCAGACTGTGGCTTGATGTTTTTTATTTTAACAGTGTCTTTTGAAGAGCAGAACCTTTTAACTTTAGATGAAGTTTAATTTATCAATTGTTTTTATAGATAATTGCTTTTGGTATCATAATTAACAAATATTTTCCAAACCAATATCATAAATATTTTCTCCCATATTTGTATGTTCCATGCGTTTTTGAAAGAAGTTTTATAGCTTCAATTTTACAGTTACATTCATAATCTATTTTGAGATAAATTTTGCATATAGTGTGAGGTATTGATCAAGGCTCTTTTTTGTTGTCAAAGGCAGACCCTTCCCCCTTGGTCCCAGAGGGAAGCCCCAGCAGCCATGGCAGGCCCCACTGAGGTGAGTCGAGGCGCTCATTCTTTGGCCACAGATCCTGGGACAGGACTCAAGGTGGTATAATATAGTCACTACCACACCTACTGTCAAGCAAGGACAATTTAGCACCACAGTTGCAACAAGGGCCTCTCTACAAGTAACCTACTGCTCACACAACTACACTTTTACAAGAAGATTCACCAGAAAAGCCTGCAAATAGAGGAAGAAATCTTTATCCTCATAGCCAACCTAAGAGTAATACAAGAAGCAAACCCTGTACCAAATAACCAAATATCTATGAAAAATACTAGAACTACAAATAAACAAGAAGATATGACATCACTGAAGAAATACGGTAATGTTCAAATTTCAGACTCCATAGAACAGGGAATCCTTGAAATGTCTGAAAAAGAATTCTGAGCAATGATCTTAAGAAAACTCGAGGTAATAACAAAAGACTCAATTGGAAAACACAATGAAACAAGGAAAAATATCCAGAATATGAAGGAGGAAATTTACAAAGTGATTAATACCTTAGAAAAGAGTGTAGCAGAACTCCTAGAAAAGATAGATTCACTCAATGAAATACAAAACACAACAGAGAGCTTGAGCAGCAGGGTAGAGCAAGAAGAAAAAAGAATTTCAGATCTCGAAGATGGTCTTTTCACAATAAACCAGGTAGGCAAAAAAACTTTAAAAAGAAAGAATAAAAAATAATGAGGAAAATCATTAGAGAGGTAGCAGACAACACCCAAATTGTGGGTATTCCAGAAGGGGAGGAGAAAGGAAAGGTTATTGAGAACCTATTCAAGGAAACAGTAACAGAAAACTTCCCAGGTGTAGGGAGAGATATAGACCTTCAGATCCAGGAATCTCAAAGATCCTCAAACAGATTCAATCCAAAAAGATCCTCCCCAAGACACATAACAGTAAAATTTGAAAAGCTCAAAGACAAAGAAAAAATTCTAAAAGCAGCAAGAGAAAAGCATCCAGTCACCTATAGGGGAGCTCCATCAGACTAACAGCAGACTTCTCAACCGAAACCCTACAGGCCAGAAGAAAGTGGAATGATATATTAAAAATACTAAAAGAAAAAATTGCCAGCCAAGAATTCTTTACCCAGCAAGGCTCTCCTTCATAAATGAGGGAGAAATAGTGTATTTCCCAGACAAACAAAAGTTGTTGGAGTTCACCACCACACAACCAGCCCTGCAAGAAATTCTCAAGGGAGTCCTTCATCTGGAATCTGAGTAATGATGACCAATATCACAAATACAAAAGAAAGAGCAAAACCCACTGTTAAAACAAAAATGCCAGTGAGAAAGAGAAAGAAGCTAAATCATGCCACCTTAAATTTCCATCTAGCATTGAAGAAGAGAAATAAAAAAAGAGAATAAAAGTAACAATCAAAAGACTTGTAAATCATCTAAACAAAAAGCAATTAAATGACAGGAATTAAACAGTACCTATCAATAACCACCCTAAATGTGAATGGATTAAGCACTCCATTCAAAAGACACACACTGAGTAATTGGATTAAAAAGCTAAACCCATGTATATGCTGTCTTCAAGAGACCCACCTCACCTGTAGAGACACATACAGACTAAAAGTGAAGGGATCGAAAAAGATATACCATGCAAATGGAAACCAAAAATGAGCAGGAGTAGCTATTCTTATATCAGACAAAATAGACTTTAAGCTGAAAAACATAAAAAGACACAAAGAAGGCCACTATATAATGATAAAATGATCTTTCCAGCTAGAAGACATAACAATCATAGATATACATGCACCCAATATTGGAGCACCCAGATATGTGAAGCAAACACTCTTAGACCTAAAGAAAAAAATAGGCCCTCATGCATTAATAGTGGGTGATCTGAACATCCTCAGTATGGGACAGATCTTCCAGGCAACAAATCAACAGAGACACAGGATTTAATTTACACCTTAGACCAACTGGGACCAGCAGATATACACAGAACATTTCACCCTAACCGTAAATAATATACTTTCATCAGCTTATTGAACATTCTTCAGGATAGACCACATATTAGGTCACAAATCTAGTCTCAGTAAATTTTAAAAACTTGAAATTGTTCCAAGTATCTTTTCAGATGACAAAGGACTAAAACTTGACATTAATAATAAGCAAAACTCTGGAAATTATACAAATACATGGAAACTAAACAATAGGCTTCTGAATGACCTATGGGTCCAAGAAGAAAAAAACCAGGAAATCAAAAAATTTCTAGAAACGAATGAATATAAAGAAACATCATACCAAAACCTGTGGGATACTGCAAAAGCAGTTCTAAGAGGCAAACTTATTGCAATAAATGCTTACACCAAAAGAATGGAAAGACTTCAAATAAATGACCTTACAGTACGCCTTAAGGAACTTGAAAAACAGCAACAATCCAAAACTAAAAGTAGTAGATGGAAAGAAATAATTAAGATCAGAGCAGAACTGAATCAAATAGAGACCCAAGAAACAATAGAAAAGATCAACAAAACAAAAAGTTGCTTTTCAAGAAAATAAGTGAAATAGACAAGCCATTAGTTAGGTTAACAAAAAAAAAAAAAAAAAAAAAAAGAGAGAGAGAGAGTACCAAACAATGAAAATCAGAAATGAAAAAGGAGACATTACAACAGATATCACAGAAGTAGAAAGAATCATTAGAGACTACTATAAACAACTGTATGACAACAAATATGAAAATCTGGAAGATATGGATATGTTTCTAGACACATACAAACTACACAGTCTGAACCAAGAAGAGATAGAAAACCTGAACAGACCAATGACTAGCAAAAAGAATGAAGTGGTAACCAGCAATCTTCCAACAAAGAAAAGTCCAGGTCCAGATGCCTTTACAGCTGATTTCTATCAAACTTTTAAATAGGAGTTCATAAGAATTCTCCTCAAACTATTCCAAAAAACTAAAACAGAAGCTACTCTCCCAAACTCATTCTGTGAGGCCAACATAACTACGATACCAAAAGCAGATAAAGACACAACAACAAAAAAAGAAAATTACAGGCCAATATCCTAGATGAATATAGATGCAAAAATCGTCAACAAAATATTAGCAATCAGAATACAACAACTCATTAAAAAAATCATACACCATGATCAAGTGAGATTCATCCCAGTAATGCAAGGATGGTTCAACATACCAAAGTTAATAAATGTGATACAGCACATCAACAAACTCAAGAACAAAGACTACATGATTATCTCAATAGATGCTGAAAAAACATTTGACAAAATTCAACATCCCTTCCTGATAAAGACTCTCAACAAAACAGGTATAGAAGAAAAGTATCCCAACACAATAAAAGCCATCTATGACAATCCAACTGCCAGTATCATTCTGAATTGGGAAAAACTGAGGGCTTTTCCCTTAAGAAAAGGAACAAGACAAGCATGCCCACTCTCACCACTTCTATTTAACATAGTACTGGAGGTACTAGCCAGAGCCGTCAGGCAAGAGAAGGAAATAAAGGGCATCCAGATTGGAAAAGATGAAGTCAAACTGTCTCTATTTGCAGATGGCATGATACTATATAAAAAAACCTGAAGACTCTACCAAAAAACTCCTAGAGCTTGTTCATGATTTCAGTAACATTGCAGGATACAAAATAAATGCCCCCCAAACAGTTGCATTTATATTCTCCAGTAATGAACTAACAGAAAGAGAAATCAAGAAGGTAAGCCCATTACAACAGTAATGAAAAAAATAAAATACCTAGGAATCAATTTAACTAAGGAGGTGAAAGATCTCTACAATGAGATCTACAAACCACTACTGAAAGAAATTAAAGAAGACACAAAAAGATGGAAAGACATTCTATGCTCTTGGATTGGAAGAATTAACATTGTGAAAATGTCTATACTACCCAAAGTGATCTACAGATTCAATGCAATCCCCATCAAAATACCAATGACATTGTTCACAGAAATCAAAAAACAATCTTAACTTTCATATGGAACAACAAAAGACCCCGAATAGCCAAAGCAATCCTGAGTGAAAAATAAATAAATAAATAAATAAATAAATAAATAAATAAATAAATAAAGCTGGCAGCATAATACTACCTGACTTCAAATTATATTACAAAGCTATAGTAACCAAAACATCATGGTATTGGCATAAATATAGACACTCAGACCAGTGGAGGAGAATAGACAACACAGAAATCACCCCTCAGGTTTACAGCCATCTGATATTTGACAAAGGCAACAAAAACATACATTGGGGAAAAGACTGCCTCTTCAATAAGAGGTGCTGGGAAAGTTGGATATCCATATACAGAAGAATGAAACTAGACATGCATCTCTCTCCATATACTCAAATCAACTCAAATGGATTAAAAACTTAAGTATAAGACCTGAAACTATAAAATTACTAATGGAAAATATAGGTGAAACACTTCAGCAGTTAGGTCTGGGCACAGAATTTATGAACATGAGCCCAAAAGCACAAAACAACAAAAGAAAAAAATAAACTAATATGAGTATAACAAACTCAAAAGCTTTGAGTTTTTGGAAACAATTAACAAAGTAAAATGACAACCTACAGAATGGGAGAAAATATTTGCAAACTATGCAATTAACAAGGGATCAATGTCCAGAACATGCAAGGAACTCTAACAACAATTAAAAATAAATAATCTGATTAAAAAATGGGCAAAGGAGCTTAATAGACATTTCTCAAATGAGGACATGCAAATGGCCAACAAGCATTTGAAAAAATGTCTAAAATCACTAATCATCAGGGAAATGCGAATGAAAACCATATTGTGATATCATCTCAGCCCAGTTAGACTGGCTGTCATCAAAAAGACAGAGAACAACAAATGCAGGCGACGATGCAGAGAAAAGCAGATCCTTATACAGTGTCAGTGGAACTGTAAATTAGTACAGCCATTATGGAAAACAGTGTGGAGGTTTCTCAAACAACTACAAATAGAACTATCATATGATCCAGCAATCCCACTACCGGGTATATACCCAAAGGAATGGAAATCACCATGTCAAAGGGATACCTTCAATGCCACGTTTATTGCAGCTCTATTTACAATAACCAAGATACGGAAGTAACCTAACTGTCCATCAGCAGGTGACTGGATAAGGAAAATGTGGTATATTTACACAATGGAATACTACTCTGTCATGAAAAAGAATGAAATTTTGCCATTTGCCGCATCATGGATGAGCTTGGAGAAAATTACATTAAGTAAAACAAGCCAGGCCCAGAAAGAGAAATACTGCATGTCCTCATAAGTGGGAGCTAAAAAATAAATAAGTGGAAGGAAGGAAGGAAGGAAAGAAGAAAGAAGAAAGGAAGGAAGGAAGGAAAATACACAATAATATGTTGAACTCTCAGAAAAAGAGAACAGAACTGTGGTTATTAGTGCTGGGAAAGGGGGAAGGGGAGGAGTACTAGTGAGAAATTGATTAATGGATACAAATAATGATTACATTTTTTAATGATAAACATGCTAATTATCCTGATTTGATCATTGCACACTGGACATATATATTGATATTCGGCTCTGCTGGTTTTCAGGCCTTTGGACTCAGACAGAAATTATACCACTGGCTCTTTTGGGGTTTCCAGCTTGCCAAATGCAAATCTTGAAATGTCTGTCTCCATAATTAGGTGAGCCAATTTCTTATTTAGGTTTTGTTTATCTTTAGAATCTTCTTTTCTTGTGGAAGTTTTTTATTTTTTTTGCACAGTACATTTTTTTATTGGTTATGAATATTGACTAATATAACCCTTAAGTATGAATTTTTCTATATTAAGCTTATATCCATATAATTTCACTTATTAGGTCTAGTAACTCTTTTTGTGGATTAAATAGTATTTTTGTAGATGATTTATTTGCCTACAAATATATTCAGCTACTTCTTTTCTAATCTTGATGCCTTTTATTTTTTATTGTGCTTTATTTTAGTGACTACTGCATCAGCATAATGCTAAAAAAAGTGGTGAGAGCGTATATCTTTTTCTTATTTCTGCTTTTGGGGGAGCTTCTTGAGGATATAAACTTAATCTTGTTTGTTCTCTAGCTAAATATGTGGTATTTAGTAGGTACTAAAAAATATTTGATACATGAGCAAATGAGCACACCATATTTTACGTGGATTAACTCAATCTTCACAAGAAAATTGTGATACATAAACTAATGATATTGTTATTTAAGTGATTGGAGAAATAAGGAATGGATATTTTAAATACTTTGCTGGGCTAATTGGTATAACACTTTATCATTCAACAGAGTTGAAGACATCTCCAAAGGCATTTTGCCTGCTTTTCTATTACCTATAAAATTATTGTATTCAACTGATACAATCTCTACCTTTATTCTTACTCCTAGATTAAACTCACTACATTCCAACAGTGATTATGTCTGCAACAATATCAGAATTCTGTAAGCATGGTGACCTGGTAATAGCTCCCATGCTTTTATTTCATCTCTAGGCTTCTCTCGCTTCTTGAGCCAAGTAGTTAATGGGGTTTAAGGATATACGTGAAGCCTCAGGCTTTGGTAAAGTACAGTGTAGGGAATGAAAAAACTGCTGTCAAGTTTTCTCTCCCACGAAATTGAGGGGCATCTGGAGAATATCATGTGCTTCTAGAGCTGAGAACTAAATGTCAAAGGACCTAGGGAGAGCTTGAAAATGATGGATATCTGGGATCCAGTGATCAGATCAACATTGACCTTATATAAGTGGGTCAGGTCCCCACTAATTACCAAAGCATGTGGGGAATATAATGGATGAGTGGAGCTGGAAGAATTTTGGGAGATGAGGGGCAGAGAAACTTTCCCTCTGTGCATCAACAGGAAATTGACAGTCTTCCAGCTTTGAAATTCTACAGATATTAACCACTTTGCTTCTATCACATACAAGACATCAACTTCTTAGGTATACCCAACAAACCATTGTTCCAGTGAGCCAACCAAGTGGCATCTAAGGATGCCAAGAAATCAGAGATAGAATTATAAATACCTGTAGGAGAAAACTATATGCAGTTCTGAGGCAACAAAATTAAAAACTGGAAGGATGCAGATGATTTTCCAAGAAAATAAATATAAATAATCAAAAATATACACAAGAAGGGGAAAAGTCATAAATTACCACAAATAAATAGGAAAAGTGATATTTATCATTGATTAGTAATTAGGACCTGATGGATTTACCAATGAGTTTTAGCTTTGGTTGGGCTTTGGTTTAAAGAATAGAATATTCTAATGACGTTTAAACTATTTCAGTGGCATAGAAAAAGATGGATTGTTTTCCAATCCATTTTGTGAATCCAAAATTGCTTTAATAACTATAAAAATAGCACAAAAATAAATTATAGTTATTTTGCCTCTAAATATTGAGCACAGTTTTCTACAAAATATTAGCAAATGGCTCAGAAATGTGTCAAAGAATAATACACTATTACAAGGTAGGGCTTATTTAAGGAATGAAAGTTTATTTTAATTCCAGGAATAAATAATTATAACACATTGTATTAACACACTAAAATAGACAATTTATATGAGTAGATAGTGAAAACGTATTTCACAAGATTCACCAGTCCTATTTCTTGATGTACACTCCACTATATAAATAAAATATCCCAAAATGACAATAACATGATATGAACATTTTCGAAAATCAACCCTGTAAGTACTCTTGGAATTGATAAATGATTTCAGCACAGTAGCAGGATACAAAATCAACACACAAAAATCAGTAGCATTTCTTTTCTCCAATAGTGAACATGCAGAAGGAGAAATCAAGAAAGCCTGCCCATTTACAATAGCCACCAAAAAAATAAAATACTTAGGAATTGAGTTAACCAAGGAGGTGAAAAATCTCTATAATGAGAACTAAAAACCACTGCTGAGAGAAATTAGAGAGGATACAAGAAGATGGAAAGATATCCCATGCTCTTGGATTGGAAGAATCAACATAGTGAAAATGTCCATACTACCCAAAGTGATATACAAATTCAATGCAATCCCCATCAAAATTCCAAAGACATTTTTCTCAGAAATGGAAAAAACTATTCAGACATTTATATGGAACAATAAAAGACCACGAATAGCCAAAGCAATGCTCAGCAAAAAAAATAAAGCTGGAGGCATAACACTACCTGACTTTAAGCTATACTACAAAGCTATAATAACCAAAACAGTATGGTACTGGCATAAAAACAGACACACTGACCAATGGAATAGAATAGAGAATCCAGAAATCAACCCACACACTTACTGCCATCTGATCTTTGACAAAGGCACCAAGCCTATTCACTGGGGAAGGGACTGCCTCTTCAGCAAGTGGTGCTGGGATAACTGGATATCGATATGCAGGAGAATGAAACTAGATCCATACCTCTCACCGTATACTAAAATCAACTCAAAATGGATTAAGGATTTAAATATACACCCTGAGACAATAAAACTTCTTAAAGAAAACATAGGGGAAACACTTCAGGAAATAGGACTGGGTACAGACTTCATGAATACGACCCCAAAAGCACGGGCAACCAAAGGAAAAATAAACAAATGGGATTATATCAAACTAAAAAGCTTCTGCACAGCAAAAGAAACAATTAAAAGAGTTAAAAGACAACCAACAGAGTGGGAGAAAATACTTGCAAAATATACATCTGACAAAGGATTAATATCCAGAATATATAAGGAACTCAAACAACTTTACAAGAAGAAAACAAGCAACCCAATTAAAAAGTGGGCAAAAGAGCTAAGTAGGCATTTCTCTAAGGAAGATATCCAAATGGCCAACAGACATATGAAAAAATGCTCAACATCACTCAGCATCCGGGAAATGCAAATCAAAACCACATTGAGATACCATCTAACCCCAGTTAGGATGGCTAAAATCCAAAAGACTATGAACGATAAATGCTGGCGAGGCTGCGGAGAAAAAGGAACTCTCATACATTGTTGGTGGGACTGCAAAATGGTGCAGCCTCTATGGAAAATGGTATGGAGGTTCCTTAAACAATTGCACATAGATCTACCATACGACCCAGCTATCCCACTGTTGGGAATATACCCAGAGGAATGGAAATCATCAAGTCGAAGGTATACCTGTTCCCCAATGTTCATCGCAGCACTCTTTACAATAGCCAAGAGTTGGAACCAGCCCAAATGCCCATCATCAGATGAGTGGATACGGAAAATGTGGTACATCTACACAATGGAATACTACTCAGCTATAAAAACGAATGAAATACTGCCATTTGCAACAACATGGATGGACCTCGAGAGAATTATATTAAGTGAAACAAGTCAGGCACAGAAAGAGAAATACCACATGTTCTCACTTATTGGAGGGAGCTAAAAATTAATATATAAATTCACACACACATACACACATACACACACAAACCGGGGGGGGGGGGGAAGAAGATATAACAACCACAATTATTTGAAGTTGATACAACAAACAAACAGAAAGGACATGGTTGGGGGGGAGAGGGGGAGGGAGAAGGGAGGGAGGTTTTGGTGATGGGGAGCATTAATCAGCTACAATGTATATCGACAAAATAAAATTAAAAAAAAAATAGGCAATTAGATCATGGTAGTTGTGGAGCATATTTCATAGTGGGTTTGAGATGTTTTAATAAACTTAATCACTTTTTACATTTCTCAAATATTCAAAATTCTGAAAAGGTGAAGCCTGTAAAGAATTTTAATATAAAATTAAATCAATACTCCTGTTAAAAAAAAACTATTTGAATTAAATTAGTAGCTAGACAGTAATATCTATTAGCAAGATTATTCATGCCTCAAGAATTCTTGAAAATCCAATGTCTGGAATGCACACTGGAAAAACTCTAATAAAATACTTGTTTTTTTGCTAATAAATTGCATTTCTATAAACTGCATACAACCAAGAAAAAAATTATGAAGACTTCTATAATTCATAAGAAAATTGGGTTATATAAATAGAGAATAAATATAAACATAAATCAACACATTTTTCTACTCTAGCGATACTTAGAAAATATAGCAGAATTTGTGGTAGAAATCATTAACTACTACAAAAAGTACACTTTAAAATACTCAGTAACAAATTCAGGAAAAAGAGACAAAATTTATGTGAGAAAATCTTTGAAAGTTATAAAACAAGATCTGAGTAAATGGAAAAGAAAATGATATTATTAGCTGGGAAGACTTCTTATAAAAAGGGTAATTGTCCCCAAATTAACATAAATTTAATGCAATTTCAGTTAGAATACCATGTGAATTTTTACTTATGTAAGATGATCTTAAAATTTATGTGAAATCCTAAGTGCTGGCAAATACCTAATGAACAATGAGAGAATATTCTATAAGGACACTGCAACCAATTCAACATGGTAGCACTATGTAGAGCAAGGGCATAAATCAAAGCACACAAATATGTCCCAGAATATTTGAGAAAGGAAATATACAATATTAATAAGGTAAACTACCATATGGTATAGATGCATTTTATTTAGTACAGGAATAAGATAGTGATGACATCTTTGAAACAACCCCTACTATATTTAAAAGCAGATTCTATATGTATTAAAACTTTAAATTTAAAAAACAGAACAATAAAAACCATGTGAGAATACATAGGAGACTAAGTCTACAATCTCAAGGCAATGGGAGACCTTCTAAGTCAAGGATGAACACATAAAACTAAAGAACAACAAGAAGAAAAAAGGTTAAAAATATTAAAAATAGGAAAAAATAATGTAGTAAAAACATACCAATAATTATGTAGACAAATGATAAAACTTAATAAAACCTAAAAAACAAAAGGAACCAAAAACTGTTTCTTAAAATCTTACTGATGGAATGGATGTGGGAAAAAGATACTCTCATATTTTGCTGCAAAGATTTTTTTGGAAAGTTCATTAATAGGAGAATGAAAGAAAAAAATGAGTTGTTTAATGCAATATTATGCACTATTTAAAAGAATGAATTACAGCTCTACCATCTGAATAGTAGGGGTCTCTCAAATTATTGCTTACTGAGAAAAGAAAGGTACAGAAATGTATAATATATGACCTTATTTGAGTAGAACAATGACCAACACTGCCCTGCCGCATTTTGCATGCATGCATTTGTATTCTTAGTTGGGAAATCGGAGTAATTCTCTTTGGAAACATTTACTTTGGGTCTACTATACACCACACAGTGTTCTAGGGGCTGGGCAAAAGACACACTAAACAGAAAAGCCTAGGTTTTCTTAAAGCTTATATTGAAGTGGGGTGAGAAACACTAACTACAGAGGAGTCCAAAAAAAAAAAAAAAAAGGTAGGGATTATATGATAAAGGTCCTTTTAGATAAACAGTTTGGACTTTTTTCTCAATGCAATGTGAATTCACTGTAGGGTTTTGTTCAGGGGAGTGGCATGGATTGATTTATTGTAAAAAGTTACTCAGGTTGCTCTGTGGAAAATGGATTATAGAAGGAGAAAAAGTAAAAGCAGAGACTATTGCAGTTTCTTGGGCAAACGATAATGGTGTTTTGGACTAGAGTGGTAGCAGTGGAGATGGAGAGAACTGGGCACTTTGAAGTTACACCAGGGTACTTCAAAGAGTTCATGGAAAGATGCGTATTATCTTTTAATCCTATTTTCCCATGAACTCTTCGAAGTACCCCTGTATTTTACAGGTAGAACAAGCAAGTATTGTCGGAGGATTGCATGGAAGCAAGGAATCTGGGATGAATTGTAGAATTTTTATCTGTGCCACAGAGCAGATGATGGCATTCTTTTACCCCAATGGTGGAAACTGGTAAAAGAGTGAATTTCGTAAATTGGATTAGAGAGTTGCCTTATAGGAGTATTAAGTTTAAGATATTTATTAGATATCTATTCAAGTGGAATAGACAGTCGAATGAATGGACATAGAAGACAGAGAAGAGGATCGAGCTGAAGAAATAAAGTTTAGAGACATCAGCAATACATAATTGGTATTTAGACATGTAGGGTTAGATGAGAGAACTCACAGAGAGAATAAAAATATTACTACTAATAAAAAGACCTAAACCTGAGCTCTCACTGTTGTTATCACATCTAAATCTGTTAAAACTTTTGTGTTGAATGTGGACGATTTATTGTACAAAAGGGGAATTCAGTTGAAGTGCATTAAGGTAGACATATTAATTATTGATAAATTCCATGTAGATAATAACTTGGTCTTCTGAATAATTAAGAACATACTTCAGGGCATGTTATTCCTTTTAATGCTTAAACTAATCATGTAGTCCCATAGTACCATTTGTGATGTTTCTCCATAAGCAATGTATTAATTACCTTGTGATAATAAAAGTCTTGCATAAATTTAATTGGGAGTATACTGATACTTCCTTGCATGGTGAAGTCTTGGAGATTGCAATTTTTCATGTCGTATAACAATTTAGAGAGATTTTCAGTTTTGGAAAAAATTTTGGAGTTTTACAGACCATAAAATTTTAATAAAAAGATTCTTGAAGGTCAAAGATGCACTGTTTTCAGTGGGGGATTGCTCAGAATGAGAAATGAAATATGCTTATTTATTTATTTTTATTTTTTTCTGAATAGCTGGGCTGATTTTCTTCAGCAGACATGAAAAATAAATGAACTCCTTTCCCTCTGGGTCAACAGCTCTCTTAGCCTAATGGTTCTGGCAGAGTTAAAGTTGTTGTGTAACCCGTACAGAAATTCTTCCCATGGAATCCAGAGAGAGATTTTATTTAGAGATTTGGGGATTTCCAAGCATAGCAATGTAACTGGAAAATCCTTGGCTTTTGGGTCTTGTGGGAAAAGCAAGCACATGAGACAAGTTTCTAATATCTGGTAGAAATTAAAGTGAGATTTAAAATTTAGTCTGAGGTTTTCAAGATGGCGGCGGCTGCGGCGGCTGCCGCAGAGTAGCTGAGGTGGAAAAGGTGGCCACTGGGCCTCAGGCAGCCGGGAAACTTGTGGACCTTCTTCTCGCCATCTCTTAAGGGAGGACTGCTACTGCTGGCCGGTCGTGGGGGGTGACCGCCACTTTACCCCCGGCAGGAGAGGCTGCCTCATTTACAGGCAACAGCTTTGAAGTGTGGAGCAGGAAAAGAACTGTTTCTTAGCTGCAAAAGCGAGTCTCGAAACAGGGAACACGGTGCCAGGGCTGCTGTGGATGCAGACAGGACCCGGGAGGCCGGGGCCGCGCTGAAGGCGGCCAGCTGCCCTATTCAGGATTCGAGGTTTCAGGCCGGCATTAAAGAAGATTCCTGGGAGCGCCCGAGCCGCGCTGCGACTGAACAGCCCGAGGCGGCAGCGCAGCGGCCGAGAACTGGGAAAGGCGGCAAACCAGAGACAGAGCGAGCGCCCGACCTGGCACAGCACTGTGAGTGACCCCTGGCACAGCTCTGTTCGGGGGGTAGATGCCCACGCGGCTCCCGCCTGCACCACCAGGCCACTCACCGCCCCGGTGCTGCCTCCATTTTCCCAGGTGCGGGCAGCTCCGCCTGGCTCGGCCATCACTGAGCCCTCCCACTTGCTTGGCCTGGCGCAGGGCTTTCCGGAGCCTGCGGACTGGCCTCCGCTCCCACTCCCTCCGCGGTTCTCTGGCGGGGCTGGTGGCGGGGGGCGTCCCCGGCCAGTGTTGGGAGGGCAAGGAAGTACGGGCGGGCCAACTGTCACTCCACCATACCCTGGACTCCGGCCCCAGGTAAACTCCCTGTTACTGGGAGGCAGATACCATCTCTGCGACCACCAGTTTGGAAAAAAGCCTAACGAATTTCTGGTTGGGAATAGTGTGGTAGGAGAGTTCCCAGGTCCGCTTGAACCTGCCGGAGACCAGGCTGCAGGTGGGCGCTAGACTCAGTTTATACTGGGGGGATACAAAGGTGAACAAGACCCAAGAAAGATCTACATAGTGCTACAAAGGCACCCAGAGAGACCGGTCGTCTGTGCCTAGCAGAAACCTGGTAGACTTCCTGGGCGAGGCGGTGCCGAGCAGGGTCTTGAAGGCCCAGCTGATAGACGAGGGGTACAGAAGACACGCCCCAGCCCAGCACAGTGCGCACAGAGTGGGGAGACGTGCGGCCAGGGAGGCGGAGACTCGACAGAAACCACACACCCGGTGGGGTCGCCACTGCACAATCTAACAGCCTGGGCCAGAGCACATGGAACAGGGAGAAGTCCTGCACAGGAAGTGAAAGCTCAACGGAGATCACACACCCTGGAGTACGTGATCCACCAGCCCAGCAGAGTCCAAGCTGACCAGAAAGGTGGCTCCCCAGAGAAGCCCAAGACCCGAGGCAACCACACACACAAGGCACTAGAGGCCAACTGAGCAGTCACGGAGGGAGCCATACCAAATTGGCAACCACAGCAACATCCTAGTTAGTCATTAGTCTCAAACCGGTGGACTGTGAAACCCCCTGCCACAATGAATAAACAACAAAAAAAAGATACCAGAAATACAAAAAATCAAGAAAGTACACCACCAAAAGTTAATAAATCTCAAACTCTAGATCCTATAGAACAAGAAGCCCTTGAAATAACTGATAAGGAATTTCGAGTGATAATTCTAAGGAAACTGAAAGAGATACAAGAAAACTCAGCTAGACATCATGATGAAATGAGGAAAAGTATACAGGATCTGAAAGAGGAAATATACAAGGAAATCAATGTCCTGAAAAAAAATGTAGCAGAACTTGCTGAACTGAAGAAGTTATTCAACGAAATAAAAAACACAACGGAGAGTTTAACCGGCAGGCTTGTGGAAGTTGAAGAGAGAACCTCTGAACTTGAAGATGGGCTGTTTGAAATAACATAAGCAGACAAAAAGAAAGAAAAAAGAATCAAGGACATTGAAGAAAATCTGAGAGAGATATCAGACAACCATAAGCGCTCAAAGATCCTAGTCACGGGTATTCCAGAAGGGGAGGAAAATGGAGATTCCATTGAAAACATATTCAACAAAATAGTGGCAGAAAACTTCCCAGGTATAGGAAAAATCACAGATTTTCAGATCCAGGAAGCTCAACGATCTCCAAATGTATTCAACCCAAAAAGACCTTCTCCAAGACATGTCATAGTCAAATTGGCAAAACTCAGAGACAAAGAGAGAATCTTAAAAGCTTCAAGAGAGAAGCGTCAAATCACCTATAAGGGAGCCCCAATCAGGTTAACATCAGACTTTTCATCACAAACCCTAAAAGCTAGAAAGGAATGGGATGATATTTTCAAAATACTAAAAGACAAAGATTGCCAGCCAAGAATACTCTACCCTCCAAGGCTATCCTTCCGAAATGAGGGACAAATAGTATATTTCTCAGACAAACAAAAACTGTGGGAGTTCACTACCACACGACCACCCTTACAAGAAATCCTCAAGGGAGTACTGGGTTTGGTTCCTGAAAAATAACTACCACTGCCATAAAAACCCAAGAAAAATCTAAACCCACTAGTATAATAAAAATGGCATTCATGAAGAGAAAACAAGCTAACAAAAACACTATCTACAACCTAAGGAACCAACAAACACTGAAAAAAAAACAGTAAATCAGAAAGCAAGGAACAAAAGACACCTAAGACAACCAAACAACCAATAAAATGCTAGGAATAAATCAACACCTTTCAATAACAGCTCTTAATGTAAAAGGCTTAAATTCCCCAATCAAAAGACACAGACTGGCTGACTGGATCAAAAAGCAGGACCCAACTATATGCTGCCTACAAGAGACCCACCTCACCCATAAAGATTCACACAGACTAAGAGTGAAAGGATGGAAAAAGATTTACCATGCAAACAGAAAAGAAAAACGAGCTGGAGTAGCTATTCTTATATCTGACAAAATAGACTTTAAACTAAAAACCATAAAAAGAGACAATGAGGGACACTACTTAACGATAAAAGGACTGATCCATCAAGAAGACATAACAATCATAAATATGTATGCACCCAATGTTGGAGTAGCCAGATTTATAAAACAAACTCTATTAGACCTAAAGAAGGAAATAGACACTAATACCATAATAGCAGGGGACCTGAACACCCCACTGTCAATATTAGACAGATCATCTAGGCAAAGAATCAGTAGAGAAACACAAGATCTAAACAAGACTCTAGACCAATTGGAATTGGCAGATATCTACAGAAAATTCCATCCAACAACCTCAGAATATTCATTCTTCTCATCAGCACATGGATCATTCTCCAGGATAGATCACATATTAGGTCACAAATCAAGTTTCAATAAATTCCAAAAAAATTGGAATTATCCCATGTATCTTCTCAGACCACAATGGATTAAAACTAGAAATTAATAACAAATGAAACTCTGGAAACTATACAAACACATGGAAATTAAACAGCATTCTACTTAATGACATATGGGTCCAAGAAGAAATCAAGCAGGAAATCAAAAAATTTATTGAAACTAATGAAAACAATGATATATCATACCAAAACCTGTGGGATACTGCAAAAGCAGTATTGAGGGGAAAATTTATTGCATTAAATGCTCACTTCAGAAGAATGGAAAGATGGCAAGTGAACAACCTAACACTTCACCTTAAAGAACTAGAAAAACAAGAACAATCCAAACCTAAAGTTAGCAGACAGAAAGAAATCATTAAGATCAGAGCAGAACTGAATAAAATTGAAAACCAAAAAACAATTCAAAAGATCAACGAATCAAAAAGTTGGTTTTTTGAAAAGATAAATAAAATTGACAAACCATTAGCATGGCTAACAAAAAAAAGAAGAGAGAAGACTGAAGTAACAAAGATTAGAAATGAAAAAGGCGATATTACAACTGATTCATCTGAAATACAAGGAATCATTCGAGACTACTATAAACAACTATATGCCAACAAATTTGAAAATCTGGAGGAAATGGATAAATTTCTGGACACACACAAGCTCCCAAAACTGAACCGTGAAGACGTAGAAAATTTGAACAGACCAATAACAATAAAGGAGATTGAAGCTGTTATCAGAAGGCTCCCAACAAAGAAAAGCCCAGGACCAGATGGATTCACAGCAGAATTTTACCAAACATTCAAACAGGAATTGACACTGATTCTTTACAAACTATTCCAAAAGATTGAAACGGATGCAAAACTCCCAAACTCATTCTATGAAGCAAACGTCATCCTGATACCAAAACCAGGTAAAGATATAACCAAAAAAGAAAACTACAGGCCAATATCCTTGATGAATATAGATGCAAAAATCCTCACTAAAATACTAGCAAACAGAATACAGCAACACATACGTAAAATTATTCATCACGATCAAGTGGGATTCATCCCAGGGATGCAAGGTTGGTTCAACATACGCAAATCAAGAAATGTGATACACCATATTAATAAACTCAAACACAAGGACCATATGATCATATCTATAGATGCTGAGAAAGCATTTGATAAAGTTCAGCACTCATTCATGACAAAGACCCTCTATAAGTTAGGTATAGAGGGAAAGTATCTCAACATAATTAAAGCCATATATGCCAAAGCTATAGCCAATATCATCCTGAATGGGGAAAAGCTGAAAGCTTTTCCTTTAAGAACAGGAACTAGACAAGGATGCCCACTCTCACCACTCCTATTCAACATAGTGTTGGAAGTACTAGCCAGAGCAATCAGAGAAGAGAAGGAAATAAAGGGCATCCAGATAGGAAAAGATGAAGTCAAACTGTCCCTGTTTGCAGATGACATGATCCTATGTATCGAACAGCCTAAAACCTCTACAAAAAAACTGCTGGAATTGATAAATGATTTCAGCACAGTAGCAGGATACAAAATCAGCACACAAAAATCAGTAGCATTTCTTTTCTCCAATAGTGAACATGCAGAAAGAGAAATCAAGAAAGCCTGCCTATTTACAATAGCCACCAAAAAAATAAAATACTTAGGAATTGAGTTAACCAAGGAGGTGAAAAATCTCTATAATGAGAACTACAAACCACTGCTGAGAGAAATTAGAGAGGATACAAGAAGATGGAAAGATATCCCATGCTCTTGGATTGGAAGAATCAACATAGTGAAAATGTCCATACTACCCAAAGTGATATACAAATTCAATGCAATCCCCATCAAAATTCCAAAGACATTTTTCTCAGAAATGGAAAAATCTATCCAGTCATTTATATGGAACAATAAAAGACCACGCATAGCCAAAGCAATGCTGAGCAAAAAAAATAAAGCTGGAGGCATAACACTACCTGACTTTAAGCTATACTACAAAGCTATAATAACCAAAACAGTATGGTACTGGCATAAAAACAGACACACTGACCAATGGAATAGAATAGAGAATCCAGAAATCAACCCACACACTTACTGTCAGCTGATCTTTGACAAAGGCACCAAGCCTATTCAGTGGCGAAGGGACTGCCTCTTCAGCAAATGGTGCTGGGATAACTGGATATCCATATGCAGGAGAATGAAACTAGATCCATACCTCTCGCCGTATACTAAAATCAACTCAAAATGGATTAAGGATTTAAATATACACCCTGAAACAATAAAACTACTTAAAGAAAACATAGGAGAAACACTTCAGGAAATAGGACTGGGCACAGACTTCATGAATACGACCCCAAAAGCACGGGCAACCAAAGGAAAAATAAACAAATGGGATTATATCAAACTAAAAAGCTTCTGCACAGCAAAAGAAACAATTAAAAGAGTTAAAAGACAACCAACAGAATGGGAGAAAATATTTGCAAAATATATATCTGACAAAGGATTAATATCCAGAATATATAAGGAACTCAAACAACTTTACAAGAAGAAAACAAGCAACCCAATTAAAAAATGGGCAAAAGAGCTAAGTAGGCATTTCTCTAAGGAAGATATCCAAATGGCCAACAGACATATGAAAAAATGCTCAACATCACTCAGCATCCGGGAAATGCAAATCAAAACCGCATTGAGATACCATCTATCGCCAGTGGGGATGGCAAAAATCCAAAAGACTGTGAACGATAAATGCTGGCGAGGCTGCGGAGAAAAAGGAACTCTCATACATTGTTGGTGGGACTGCAAAATGGTGCAGCCTCTATGGAAAATGGTATGGAGGTTCCTCAAACAATTGCAGATAGATCTACCATACGACCCAGCTATCCCACTGTTGGGAATATACCCAGAGGAATGGAAATCATCAAGTCAAAGGTATACCTGTTCCCCAATGTTCATCGCAGCACTTTTTACAATAGCCAAGAGTTGGAACCAGCCCAAATGCCCATCATCAGATGAGTGGATACGGAAAATGTGGTACATCTACGCAATGGAATACTACTCAGCTATAAAAACGAATGAAATACTGCCATTTGCAACAACATGGATGGACCTTGAGAGAATTCTATTAAGTGAAACAAGTCAGGCACAGAAAGAGAAATACCACATGTTCTCACTTATTGGTGGGAGCTAAAAATTAATATATAAATTCACACACACACACACACACACACACACACACACACACACACACACATACACACACACACACATACACACACACACACACAAACCGGGGGGGGGGAGGGAAGAAGATATAACAACCACAATTATTTGAAGTTGATACGACAAGCATACAGAAAGGACATTGTTGGGGGGGAGTGGGGGAGGGAGAAGGGAGGGAGGTTTTGGTGATGGGGAGCAATAATCAGCCACAATGTATATCGACAAAATAAAATTTAAAAAAAAATAAAAATAAAAAAAAAATAAAAGACGGGGAATACTAAAAAAAAAAAAAAAAAATTTAGTCTGAGCAAGTCTTCATGAGAAAAAAAATTTCAAAGTGTGGCTATCCTTTTCCTAAAAGCTGTTGTTTTTCTTTTAGGTATATTTATTAATAAGTATGAACTTGAATGATAAGGTAACTGCATAATAATTTATTTTTTACTAATTCAGAAATTCACTGATGGTAATTTGAATTTATCTTAATTTAGAAAACTTCTTCATGAAGTTTACTTGAGAATCTTTAAAAACTCTATTTGGGAAACAATAAAATTTTGTTATGAAGTTATGAGAATTTTTTGACAAATATTTTGAAAAAATATATATAGAAATATATATATATATGTATATATGTATGTATACACACATATGGGGGCGGGGGGGGCAGAACAAACTTAGCAACTTTCTCCAAAAATGAAATCATGGCATTCAGAGAAGATTCCTTTCCTTTTTTTTCCTTGAATGAAAGTCATTTAGCTGTCAGTCCCTGTTGAAATTTCCGGGCAACAAGACCTATTCTTTTTAAAATATCTCAAGGTTTTACTTTCATTTAAAATTCTGACATTTCTAGGTACATTCAATCCTTTTGTGATGATGGTGAGCCCAGGATCCCATGTATGTAAGTCCTGATAAAAATCCTACATCTGGCTAAATTTTGAAAGGCCTTGTACACCTCATACCACCCCTTTGCCCCATATTCAACTAAGTTATGAAGAATAAGATAAACTGAATGCCTCATTTGTTAGAAAATACCTAACTGAGAATGCAACTGGTGTGTGTACAGTTAACTTTAGTAAATTTAAGTTCAATATAGCTTGTACGTTTTGCCTATGAATTTCCAGGATTTTGAAATACAAGTTAACATAATGAAATTTTTGATATCTCTCATAATTTGAGAAAGAAAAAAAAAAGTAACTATCCTATGCCCTCTCCTCTAAAACAATAAATAAAAGAGAGGCTGATATTTTTGGGAAAAAAAATGTTATCTCTAAATTTTCTTTGGAAGAGTCGAGAGAAAAATAGTCATGAATCTTGGATGTGAATCTGGGTGTCCATGGTTTAGGTAATTTTAAAATCTTAGGATTCAGAACCAATACTTCCAAACTTAATTCTGTGACATAAGCTGTAAATTATTCTCTCTCACTCATACAGACATTGCTAATCAATCATCCTTCTGTGTACTACCCTGGGAAGTGCTCAAAATCTTTTTGAACATATTCTTGGAAGCTACTCCAATATCAGTACTGACACAGGAGATGAAAGTCTATTTTTCATTCTCTTCCTAAGACATAGGCATTGAAAGAATGAAAATACATGAAAATATACAAAAAGGTAATTTTTAAAAAAGAAAATTATATCAGTGAAAAGGATTATGAAAGAAGATTTAAAGAAAAATTATAGGCTTGATATGTGTGATAAACAACTTTGTTAGGTGTCATTGAGAAGCTTTGAAATACTTTGTTCCTACTTCTGCTCTAGATTGTCAGGAGTATAAGATTGGAGGCATTATCTAGTCTAATTCTTATCAATTCAGAAAAGAAAAAATAATTGGCACAGAGATGTTAAATGACTTGTCCACTGTTATAAAAGTAGTTAGCAGGAAATTTGATTCTAGCACCCAAGTATACAGAGTCACCTGCAGTGTATAATCACTGTGCAACTTTCTGCAGCCTGGTCCATGTGGGCCTCTCCACTCCTTCCTCTCCCTTCCCCTTGCACACACAACCTAAAATAACTCAAAAATGAAATAGAAATCAAGATTGACCCACTGTAACAATGTTGCCTGAAACTTCATTCATTCACACAAAACTGCATGATTTTCATCCTAACCGTACTCTATACCCCCTGACCACTAGACAGACCTAGACCAGGTCCATAACCTAAATGTAGTTCATGGATACATTTTGTTTGTGTTATGTTTTAGAAACATTTTCAAAAATGTAAAAAATCAAAATATTGGGTGACTCTGGATGACATTCTCAAAGGCAGCAATCAGATGGGATTGGCTGAGGAACAGGCTGACACCTTTGGTGAGATAAGGGGTATCTACATTGCCAAAGCCCTCAACATCCCCTCTCGTCTCTGACACCAATATTGAAATATCATTTGCCATTCATAAAAGTCCTACAGCATATAACTTCTTATCCTTACCGTATCTCTATCAAAAGATGGATGAAAAAATGTACAGCAAGGCCATGTGATTTTTTTGCCAACTGGACTCACTTTACTTCTTGACTTTAACTTTCTAGACCCTGTAAACATCTGAGCTTACAACCCTTGGCCAGACTGTGTTACAGCCAGGTGGCAGCAGTATACATTAAAAGTTAGATTTAAAACCACAAGACCACACAATCTTTGTTAAATTCCCGATAGTGAAGAAAATGAGAAATAACAAAATCTGTTAGCTATTTCTTTTATTACTATTACTTCAGCTAAGAACATAATTTTCTGCACACCATTTGCCCCTAAGAAAAGCCTAAATATACATCTTTTGAAGTTTAGTATTTATTATAAGTCTGGCAATCTTCATGACATCTATAAATGTCAAAAGATTGAGAAACACATGGCAAAGTAGTTTCTCAGCAGCAGATGAATTCTATAGCACAAAAATTAGAACTACAATTAAGCCTGTGACTGGTACATTGCAGACTTTTCAGCAATAGAGGACACCTATGGCTAAATCATTTTGTCCTTCACCAGAGTGACCTGGCAGGCTGAACTGTGGACATCAGACATTTCCTCTTCTCTCAACTGTTTTCATTCACTATGAACATTTTAATATAAGTTTTAAAGAACCATGGCAAGTGATGGGTTGATATACCAGCTATGATTTAATAAAACCGTACAGAATAACTCTGCTCTTCCCGTTACTTGACTTTTATGTAACTTTGGCATTGGGATTTAAACAGCATCTTATTTATTTCCAAGGAAATAATCTTATTAATTGATCTTTTAATATTTTAAGATTCAGGGATTATACATTTACTTCTAAATATAAAGAAAGCTAAACATAAAGAAATTCTTTCTTGACCCCTCTATAATAAATGACAGTATAGCTTATTTTCCTATCTAAGCATTCCATGCTTCCTTGTGGCACATGTGACCTGTTAAAAAAAAATCTTTAAGGGGGGTTAGTGAGAAATTGATAAAGTGCCACAAAAAATGATTACATGTGTGATGGTGAATAAACTAAATATCCTGATTTGAGCATCACGTATTGCACAAAGGTACTGATATTCGATGCTGTACCCCACAGATATGCACCATCAATTATGTTTCAATAAAGAAATAAATAAAATCTTTAGACAAATTAAATTTAGCAGAGTCAAATTGAGCAAGAATGATTCATGCATCAGGCGGTCTTCAGAATAACGAGAGGTTCATAGAGCTCCACCCAGCAACATGGACAGGCATTATTTACAGGCAGAAAAGGAGAGTGACATACAGAAACAGCTTGATTGGTTACAGCTCATCGTTTGTCTTATCTGGGCATGGTGTAATCAGTTGGCAGCCGGTGATTGGCTGAAGTTCGGTTGCTATGTTTGGCTTAGACTCAGCTGCTTGTTACAAGAATATACTTTTATGTTAGGTTGTAGTTTGTTTACATTCTAAGTAAAGTTGCAGTTTGCTACATAAGAACACTAAGTAAGGAGGCAGATTCTGGCTAAATTTGGTTTAACTTAACAGATATTTTGTGTAAGTTTTTCTGTCAAGGATTTCTAATTTAAACCTCATTAAATACATAACACTCAGTGCTATAATTCCATCAGGAAAGAGAATCCTAGAAGAATGACTTTCAAAGTTAGATGGTGAAATATAAATATATACTCCCAAATCCCTTATTTGGAGCAAAGATAGAAACACACATTTTAAAAATTTTCTTCTTGCTGCTTCTTTTTTTCTGCTCAGTATGTAGGGGGAAAAGAGGAATGTTCAGATAATTTTTAATATCTCTCTGGATTCTATTGTCACATGTCCTTAGCACAGATCATTCTTATATTAAGGGGCACAATCCAAAAATTCTTTACCTGTTTCCTTGTGTAGGATAAAATGCAAATTGTACAACTCTTAAAAATAGACTATCAAATGTGGTGTTTTATGACTATTATTATCTCTGCCACCCTTTCTATGTGCTACTTTTTGTCTTTTCTCCTTTTTTTTTTTTTTTTTTTTTTGTCTCCTGATCCTCAGCCCTTTATTGTTTGCAACTTAGCTAACTTGTTTGTTCCTTATAGAATTATCACATAATCATGAATTTGAATCCCTTCCAGCCCTTCCAGTTCTGGTAAATTGTTTATTTTCTGTGAGTTCCTGATTTTTCATTTCAAAATGGGAATGATAATAGTTTTTTATTCATGCTATTTTGGGGAATAATTGATGTAAAGTACTTAGCATAATGCCTGGAATATAGTAATTACTCAATGCGAATATGTTATGTAACTATAAAATCAGTATTTTATGAATATCCTGGAGTTAAGAGGTTGAAGCATTGCTAAGTGCTGAGAAAATTCTTTCTGTTTTATGAGAGAATTGTACCTGAAAGAAAAGTATACATTCTTTGATTTCACTTCTGAAAAATATTTTGGTCAATTTATGTATAATTCTCTAACTTGCAGCTCAGTCAAATCTGGCATTAGCAGAAATCTGGAGAACATGGTGTTTTCAGAACTAGAAGAAAATAATGTGGGATGACAGAGAACACATGAAATAAATGCTTTAGGGGCATACTGAACTCTTTTCTTGACTTTATTTCTGAATCTCTTGTACCTTAGACACTTTCATTTTTTTCAAAAAAAGACATGAGTTTTATAGGAAACAGAAAAAGATTACAAACTAGAAAAGGTGAAAAATTGGATATCAAGAACTAAATTGTTATGTTGGAGATCAGCTATGAGCTCTATTTAACCTTTTTTTTTGCTTGTATGATCTTGAAATTTTTGAGTCAATACTTCAAAATCAGTACATTTTACATAAATACTCATATTTAGATATTTAGCGTGCTATGGGATCAATGTGCACCCCAAAAGTTCATGTGTTGCAACTTGATTCCCACTGTAATAGTGTTATAGTAAGAAGGTGGGAAATCTATCATGGTATTTGAAAGGGGGGTCTGTGAGAAGTGATTGGATCTGAGGACTGTGCCCTCAAGAATGGATTAATCCATTAATGAGTTAACATTTCAATGGGTTATCAGAGAGTGGTTCAGGTGGCTTTATAAGGAGAGCGAGTAAGCAGGTTAGCTCTCTTGCTCATGCCTCTCTCACCATATGATACCCTGGTCACCATGGTATTCCATACAGAGTCACCAACAAGAGGAAGGCTTTCACCAGTCCCTGGACTTTGGACTTCCCAGCCTCCAAAACTGTAAGAAATAAATATCATTTTCTTATAAATTTCCCAGTTTCAGGTATTTTGTTATAAGCAACATAAAATGGACTAATACTGCTAGTCTTAAAAATCAAATTTTATTTATATTCTGACACTAATATGTATTGCTTTCCAAGTTTCATACATAAACGCTGACATTGGCATAGGTGCTCAATATATATATATATATGTTGAACACAATGAATGATCGTGCTAGACAAAAGAAATACAGAGTGATTATAATTAACCGAATAATGTTGATGGGCCCTTAGGATGTCAACAGAGGACACAAAAGAGAAAGCAAGTGGAATAATTTTTTATTTTGTTCCTTCTTGAAATAACTTTGCAAAATGACTCATATGAACCAGTCTTTAAAAAATGCCTGTTGGACATCCTGAAAGATTTTTTCCCTCCCGAAAAGCTCCTGCAATCTATCATCTTGACCTTCCCTCACTTTTCTGAAATTGCATTTTTGAAATTTCAGGTGGCATCCTGATGGTCAAATCCAATGATATCTTTCCAGCTCTTATGCCCTTTTATGTTTTGTAACATTTGATACCTTTTGCCCTCTTATTCTTTGTATTTTTTTCCCCACTAGAATTTGGCTAGTATTTCTTGAGAATTTACATTGTGCCAGACACTGTTCAATCCTTTGATAACTTATGTACTGTTCATGAAAACCTCATGAAGGAAGGATTATCCACATGTTAAAGATGGGGGAATTTGTTCATGATTGCTCAGCTAACGCATGGGGAAAGGAAGAGAATCTGATTCTAGGTGCTGAGTTCAGAGTCCACATTCCTACCACTGTGTCACAATGGTGGCAATGCAATGTCCAGAGTCTTCCCTGACCACTTTTCTGTGTCCTTTTGTCAGGTTGGCACTTTTGTCAGCTTGGCAGGCTGATTCAGCTTTCATCATCTGCTTCCTTAAAAATGATGATAGCCACATGACACAGAGTGATTATCCTCATTCAGTTTCCACCTTTCACTCCCATTCCATGGATTTCAAAATGAAGAGTATTCTTACTGATATTTTAGCAATTGAGGTAAACCTCAATTATTTATCTTTTACCTAAAAAAAAGGTTTAGAAAAATGTGTTTAAATATTTGAGAGGCCGGATATAGTTTTTACTTTTGATTTCTATTTTTAAAAAAATAAGATTGTAGTGTTGAATGTGATTTGTGCTAATTTAAAGAATTGATTGAGTTTCTTCTTGTGGCAAAAAATATCATCAAAAATGTATTAATGTTTCACGGGTACTTGAAGAAAACATGTACTTTTTTTCAGAGTCCTGATTTCAATGTCAATTCTTATTACTTTTCTTTTATTCAGTATTGTTATTCCATTTTTAAACTTTTTTTTATTCAGAAAGTGAGAGATTTATCTTTGCACACTCAGATATTTTGTTCCTATAGTACTCAGTCTGTAGATAAACCACAATTATGTTGTCACTGTATAGTATATCTTTCACAATTATAAAGATATTCTTTATTTCACACTTAATATTAATTTTAACTGTTATTTGAACTTTAATAGCAAAAAAGCAACCACTGTATTTAACCATATATTTCAGAAGGAAGTCTTAAATGTTGACACATAGTACTCTAATGTTTGTTGTATAAATAAATGAATACAAATTAGTTTACTGGATTATGCACATGGTTCCTCCAGACTATTGTTTTATCCAAGGACGGGAACAATGGCAAAATTATGGAATATGCCTCCCTGAGGTTAACTTTTTGAAATTTTCTCTAAGAAAACCCAAAATTTGTCACTAGAAAATTATCTACACTTTTCAAAAATTAATATTTTTGATCTATATTTGTTCTAGCTTTACAGATAAATTTTGTTTGATGTATAATTTATTTTATTGTTCTGAATTTAGTTGTCTTAAGGTGTTACAATATTCACAGTCTTGGTTTATAATCCTTGTTCAAAATGTAAAATATGAACATTGTTGTTCAAAGTAAGAAGCAAGGTTGATATTCTTATTGCACTTTATTCTTTTACATTCACAATATGATTTACTACTTATTTTTAGTTTTTTAAATCAGTGTTATCCAGTTCTCATGTGTAGTAGTATTTGCCTAAAAACTTGTTTAGCAGAATCAAAATATGATCAAACAATCAAATATGTCTCATTCTATAAACCTGGGAATTTTCTTCATTGCTAAGTTTGATAAAGGTGCAACTGATGCCCCTAAATAGTGCTGTCAAATGATGAGATATGTCTTGAAAACTCCTTTTACCTCATTTTCAAAAGAAAATGTCTCTTTACAGATTACCCAGTTTTAGGTATTCTGCTACACGCAAACAAAAAATCTCTCTCCATATATATATATGCATATATGGATAATATATATAAATATGATAATATACATATATTTATATGCATGCATATCTGTATTTGTATTTACATATACATACATATAGATAGGTGTAGGTACATACACTTATTTAAAAATCAAACCTATATAAAAGATATATAAATAAATAGAAATCTTTTGATAACCTTCATAGAATGATGATTTAGTCAAGTAACCCAGTCAGTGGCATCTGAGTATGGAATACTGTGGAGGTGAGCAGCGCATTTTTTTTTGGTTTTTTGCCAGCAGCCATTTTTATTATTGCATTCTTACCTCTCTGGCATTCATTCCTTTTTCTTATCTGTAAAAAGATCATTTAATATCTGCTTTGCTTTAGTCTTATATTGGCACATGAAGGACAGAACCATGCTTACAGCAAGTGATCAATAAATGTGAATGCTGTTATTATTCATATTCTCCTGATATTCTGGAATGTACCTATGACATGGAACATAAATTTAAACTCCTCTTCTTCCTCTCAGCTTTCTATTTTTTTGAGCCAGTTTTATCTCAGTGTACTTCTGTCTTCCCTAATAACTGAGTGAGGGTTGAACTGAAGAAAATTTAGCTGTTTGTTAAATAAAGGTATATCATCCCCTTTTATCTTTTCCACTTTTAATTTTACCCCTGATTTATAGCTGAGAGTAGAGTAATCTTTTCCGGGTGATGTTCTGTTTGTACTCAGCAAAGCTTCCTATTCAAACACTCACACCTGTTCTAGTCAGTCCTTCTTTTGAACTTGGAGTATTCAATTCTGCCTTCAGAGTCATCAGACTTCGCATTACCTTATCTCTTACCACGGCTCACTGGGAATTTCATGCTAGTACTCTGATCTATAGCTAATAAAGGAATAAAATAAAGTTGGCCCGGAAGAATTGATCATCAGGAGCCCTTCTATTCTTACATTTGTTCAAAAGATTCTTAGCCCATATTCGTAGGGGGAGAAGATTTTAGTTCTGCCTTTAGTGCCTTGAAAGGCTTCAAACCTGTTCCAGGTTTTCTTCCAGATTGTGGAATGTGAGACGACATAAAATTGTTGGGTCAGAGATGCCACAAAAAGTATTTGAGCCAATGTTTTAGAAGTAGGCTGGAATTTTTGACAATATCTTACAATTTATAATATGTGATCCAAATATGACTTTCAATTTTAATAATTTGTTATGGCTAAAATCCAAGTGCTGGGTGATATATTACATCTATGGCTATGGACAACTAGTTAGTGTGCCTTTGTAACATAAACACAAAGCAACTGTACTGTTCTCACTAAATTTGAGCCATTAAGGACCATAGAAGATTGACATGTGGTATGCAGCTTCCCATGTTTGTTGGTTGTAACATAAGCCAGAACTGTTTAGTGAATGATATGCTCAGCTAGTATAAGCCAGAAGTCATCTTTATACTTATATTACACAAAATCTAGAAAGATCTATGGTATAACTCTCAAACATAAGTATTTAAAAAACTAAAAAACCAAAAAACTGTATTTTAAGCTCTATAAGGAAATTCAGCTTTACAATGTCCATTTCTAGTAGAGTCCTTGGCATTCATATTACAGGCATACCTTAGAGATATTGTAGGTTCAGTTCCAGACTACCACAATAAAGCAAATATCACAATAAAGTCAGTCACTTAATTTTTTTGGTTTACGAGTGCATATGAAAGTTATGTTTACACTACACTGTCGTCTACAAAGTGTGCAACAGCATTATGTCTAAAAAATGTACGCATCTTAATAAAAACATACTTTATAGCTAAAAAATGCCAACAATCATCTGAGCCTTTAGGGAGTTGTAATCTTTTTGCTACTGGAGGGTCTTGTCTCGTTGATGGCTTCTGACTTATCAGGGTGGTGATTGCTGAAAGCTGGGGTAGCCAAGGCCATTTCTTGAAATAAGACAACAATGAACAATTGATTGACTCTTCCTAACAGAAGAGATGTCTCTATAACATGCAATGCTGTTTGATAGCATTTTATCCACAGTAGAACCTCTTTCAAAACTGGAGTCAGTCCTCTCAAACCTTGCCATTGCTTTATTAAATAAGTTTATGAAATATTCTAAGTCTTTTGTCATAATTTCAACAATGTTCATAGCATTTTCGCCAGAAGTAAATTTCATCTCAAGAAACCACTTTCTTTACTCGTCTTTAAGAAGCAACTCCTCATCCATTCAGTTGCATCATGAGATGTCAATAATTCACTTACATCTTCAGTCTCCACTTCTAATTCTAGTTCTCTTGTTATTTCCTCCACAGCTACAGTTACTTCCTCTGCTGAAGTTTTGAATCCCCCAAAGTCATCATCCATAAGGGTTGGAATTAACTTCTTCTATACTTCTGCAAATGTTGACATTTTTATCACAAATGATCTTAATGGCATCTAGAAGGGTGAATTCTTTCCAGAAGGTTTTCATTGACTTTGCCTATGTCCATTAGAGGAATGGCTATCTAAGACAACTCTAGACTCACAAAATGTATTTCTTAAATAACAGGACTTGAAAGTCAAAATTACTCCTTAATCCATGGGCTATGGAATAAATGTGTCTTAGCAGGCATGAAAACAAAATTAATCATGTTGTGTATTTCCATCTTAACTAGATTTCTGGATAACTTGCTGCAGTTTCTACATCAGCACTTGCTGCTTGTCTTTTAGGTTATGGATATAACTTTTTTCGTTAAACCTCATGAACCAGCCTCTGTGAGCTTCAGACTTTTTTCCCGCAGCTTTCTCACCTCTCTCAGCCTTTATAGAATTGAAGAGAGTTAGGGCTTTGCTGTGAAATAGTCTTTGGCTTAAGGGAATGTTCTGATTGGTTTGATCTTTCATCCAGATCACTAAAACATTCTCCATATCAGCAATAAGGCTGCTTCACTTTTATATCATCTGTGTGTTCACTGGAGTAGCACTTTTAATTTCCATCAAGAATTTTTCCCTTGCATTCACAACTTAGCTAACTGTTTAGTGCAAGAGGCCTAGCATTCGGCTTATCTCATCAGGGGGAAGGGCCAATCAGTGGAACAGTCAGAATGCATACAATATTTATCAATTAAGTTTTATATGGGCATGGTCCGTGGCACACCAGAACAATTACAATAGCAGTATCAAAAATCGCTGATCACAGATCACCATAACAGATGGAATAATAATGAAAAAGTTTGAAATATTGCTAGAAATACCAAAAGGTAACACAGAGAAATGAAGTGAGCACATGCTGTTGGAAAAGGGCTCTGATAGATTTGCTCGACACAGGGTTACTGCAAAGCTTGAATCTGTAAAAAGGACAATATTGGCGATGCACAATAAAGCAAAGTGCAATAAAACAAGGTATGCCTGTGCTATACTGCAATCTCAGAAGCAAAGTGACACCTCACTTTCTAGATATTTCTATTCTTAATAGGCCACCAGTGTGTTCTAATCACTGTATATAGAAAGGTTCTTTAACACATTTATTTTGGGAAAGATTTTCAAAGCCAGTCTGTCTTTTTTTTCTCTATTATAAAGTGCTCTTTGAATTCAATTAACAAGACCTAAATAGCACTTAAATGACTGACAAGGAAAGTAATAACCACATTTTAATAGCTTAAGCCAGCATAGATTTCAAATGGGAACATTTTTAAAGCTGTTATCCAATGTTTGATGGTCACTTTATCTCACATCATCTCATTTTTGGGTTAAGGTAACAATTTTATTCTGTGTAGGAGGAAATTTGCTGTGGCTCATTCATAATGGATCAAGCAACATCTGCAATATGGTACAGCTAGATTAGTAAACCTGTAATTTAGGACTGAAAATATCGGTTGCATTTTTATTCTCTTGTACTTTCCACTTTACTGTCTGCATAGTTTCTTACTCATTATATTTAATTTAGGCAAAGTTACAGCCACTGAAGTATGTAGTAAACTGCTGTCTTCAGAGACAGCATTACAGGGTGAACTCATTTCCTCTCCACTGCAATTATTCATGTTTAAACAATATTTTGTCCTCTGGAAAGATTTTAAATTCATGTAAAGATAAGTAGGGGGTATATGCATTTTGCTTTCTCCTTAAACTTCATCACTGTGAGATTTAGACTAAAGCATTTGTAATTGCTTTGGGCTAGAACACAGCTTTTAAATGTAGTCAAACCACCCAGAGATAATATTTTAAAGATGTTTTAGTTTGAACTAGCAAAATGTAAGCAAGAGACATTGCTATATATGATTAGAAGTGTGTCCGATTAAAAGAAGGAGACACAGAGGGAGAGGGGGAAATGAACATGCTGAGAAGAGAATTACATGGTTAATTAGAGTAATATAAACAAAAATAAAACACGATTTAACTGGGAATCAAGAGACAGAATTGCAGCCTTACTGTAGTCAATTTTCCCCTTTTGACCTCAGCTTTTTCGTGCATAAAAAGCCTAGATTAGGTAATTTTGTTAGTTATTTCCAGATTTATTCCTGTGACAGCATAGGGTAACTAGCGGTGGACACATGGGTCATTTTTGTTTCTAGAGGAAGAAAAGTACAGTTGAGCAAAAACATTTTTTAGGGAAAAGAGGTGTAGACCATTAACCATTCCATTTTTGTATGTAATCTTAAGGTAGCCCACAAGATAAGAATCTTTATGTGTGCTGCATTCTAGGACAGTGGTTCTCAAAGTGGGATCCAGGAACCCCTAGGGACCCTGAGATACTTTCAGGGGGGTCCATAGGTCAGAACTGTTTACATAATAATTTTAAGACATTATTAGCTATTTTTGGTATTCAAAATTTGCCTTAATGGTACAAAAACAATAGTGGGTAAAATTGCTGTAGCCTTAGAACAAATCAGTACAGTGGCACCAAAATGTACTACTAGTCATTATATTTTTTACCACCATGCATTCATGGTTAAATATAATAAGTATGATTTCACATCCTTAATGAACAGTAAACATTATTAATTTTAATAAATCTCAACTCTTGAGTACACTTTTTAAAATATCTTGTGTGGCAAAATAAGAAGAGTGCATAAAGTACTTCTGCTGCATACTGAAGATTAATCATTGTTTGAACTGAAAGCTGAACTGCTGCTTTTTTCATGAAATACCCTATTTCCAACCCCCTTATCTGCACAAGGCTGAATTTTCTTTATATATTTTAACCAAAACAACAAATCACAACAGATCAAATTCAGAAGAAAATGTAAGAATACTGCTGTCTTCTATCAAGCCAGACATTAACAAGGTTTGCAAAAATGTGACATAATTCAGTTCTCACTAAATTATTTTTGTTTTAGACTATATAGTTATTTTTATCAAAATATGTTATTCATATGAACATGTAGTAGGTTTATCCCTGTTATTTAAAATAAATTAATAAACACTTTTAAAAAAATTTCTCAGTTTTAATTTCAAATTTGGTAAATGTAGATAGATTACACTCACCTAAACAAAGGCTCTTAGGAGGCTTCAATAATTTTTAAGGCTGTAAAGGGATTGTGAGACCAAAAGAACTTTGAGAACATCTCTTCTGTGTGGTCTCCTGAAAATTAACAGCAGCACATCTGATTTGCATTTTTTCTTCCCCTGGAGATGTCACCCATGCAATACAAGTTTGCCAGCATGTTTTCCCTCAAGACAGAGTATGAGAAAAAGTCATCTTTCAAAGGAGCCAAATCTTGCCTTCTGTCAGAGTCCTGGAGCTGCACAGGGGCCAATGTTTTAGGCTTGAGGAGAAGGAACAATGCTTGGGACTGATCTTGGAACAGATTCTTGAGGTACCTAAAATATCTTATTCTTCCTTGGTTTTTATTTTTATTACCTTAGTCTGCTTTAAAAATCATAAAAGTACTCTGGAGGTTTTTAATAGGGTTAAGCATAATGAACATGCATATTGGGAGGTGGGGATTATTTCTCTTGGTCCTTCATAGCAATTCGAAGTCTAAGAAAGCCCTACATGGAAAGTATATAAGCCATTGAATAAATTTGTTAAGGCATCAATTTATCTTAGCTACTGAAGTAACACTGAATAATAAAAGGTAAATCAACTAGTGGAAATAGGTGTAACATATTGTGCAAATGAAGCATAGAATATGCGTTATTACAGCTAACTGCTTGTGTAAAGAACTTCAGGCCAGACCTTACTGTTAATTTACCAAATTACACTGCAGAGTTGAGTGAAAGGCAGTAGATCAAGACTGTGCTCCAAACTGAGCAGAACGTAGTGAGCGAATGGTGATTTGTTGGTGTGCATGTCATTTATTGCCTCCGGGGAGTAAATTCTGCTTGGCAGTACATCATAAATTATAGACTTGTCCTGTCTGTGGACAAAGCCTCATTTGTTAGTTTCTCTCTCCTCTTTTGTTTTTGCAGAGTATTTTATGATGTGCTAAATTAAACTACATTGGCTGTTCCCCTGATGGAGCTAGAATAATCTCTCACAAATGTTCTTCAGTGTAACCATGGAAATAGATGAAAAGCCAACATGCAATATGCATCAAATGCTTCTGGGTGGCAAGCTCTGGACTAGGCTCTGTGGTGGAGAATGCAAGAAGTCAGAAAACACTTTTTTTTTTGGTTTTTCTCTGCAAGGAGGGGCTTACAGAGAATAAGGGCATTGGTGACATAGCAGAGCATTAGAAAGTATGGAATTTATTAATTTTCCTAAAATAGAGTACACGATATTAAAGGGGAGGCCAGGGAGTATTAATCAGTTACCTGGATACAAAACAAAACTTGAAAGATACATTTTTAAAAGTCTTTTAAATAATTATGAAATATTGTAAATACAGTGGTCCCTCAGTATATGCGGGAGATTGATTCCAGGACCCCTGTATTCCAAAATCCACGAATACTCAGGTCCTGCAGTTGGCCCTGTGAAACCCGTGTATGTGAAAAGTCAGCCCTCCTTACATGCAAGTCCAGCATTGCACCAATACTGTATTTTCGATCTGCAGTTGGTTGAAAAAATCTGGTGTAAGTAGACCTGTACAGTTCAAAACCATGCTGTTGAAGGGTCAATCATAAACAAAAGAGCTTACACAAAATTTAATGGTTTTCTCTACTATCACTGTGCATATTTAACCAATTTTAACAATTTGCTTTATTTTCTCTAAAATCTTTTCCCTCTGTGAGCATGTAGTTTTGGTCTTTCTCATGCCTGCTAACTGCCTTTCTAATACTTTATTCTTTTACAATTTCCATTTGCACATGTTTTAGGTACATACATCCCCAGGAATACAAAAAGCTGCCTGTTTTTGAGCGTGACTTCATACTACAAACTCCTCTTTCTGCTTTTGAAGATACTACTTTGTTCTTGCCCTTGGGGTCTGGATATAAAGTTTATTTGGTAAGAAATGGGTGTTTTTGCAGCCAAAATGCTACAGTTACCTTAGTGAGCAGGTCATGTAGTGGTTTGGTTAAAGTCCCAATTAGCCTTCTGTAGTTAATGAGCATGTATGTTATAAATCTAATCATTATTATGAATGATAGGGCCAGTGCTTAAAATTTTCCAGTTTTGCACTAAGACATAATTATTTATGAAAAGGCCTTGCCCCAGAAATGAAAATCATAATAATTAGATTTAATCTTTCCGTGGCTCATGTATTTTTTCCCAGGGAAACAGATGTCTACAGGGTGCTAATTACTGGTAGTGGAAAGTGTCCTACACAAACAAATCAGAGTCACGAGGTTAAACCCTGGAACTTTTAGCCACCACTTAGCCACGTGCCTTTAGAAAAGAGGCAATCCCCAGAGGCTTCCTGTCTGTTAATAATGGATTTGTTTTACATAATGTCACCAGCTGTTTATCCTGAGATCTTTTGTTTCTTCCGAGCACAATACATTTTAAGGTACTTTTTGTAAATGGCTAAATAGATAAAACAAACTTGGTTGCAAAAGTTTATTTAGTTCAAACCGGACCATGAATAAAATGCTATGCCAGAAAGAATGTGGAAATTACCCCTTTGGATCGGAATACTGAGTTTAACAGTCAAGAATGGGCTGGTTCAAGAGTCCCATAGTCAATGGCATGTCACAAATTGAAACACACATACCAACTTCTCCAGTCTAGATTAAAATAATTTCTATTCAGTTTTCTCAAATTAAATAAAATAACATGCATTCATTAAACTTAATGAAAAATTTAATTGAAAAGATCTTATCATAAAGATGAAAATATATTGCTGGTGGCCTTTGTGGCTAAAGATGGTGTTTCCATATTTCAGTACCATAATATGATTAAATTAGAACTGGGTCAATCTTTAGAGACTATTGGTCTAATTTAATTTAGTCTGGATTCTAGACCCAACTGCTAATTTTCAAGGATACAAAGTGGGTATAGGTGGTGTGATGTGCTCTGTCATACAGCCCATTAGTGGCAGAGAGCTGGATCTTGGGCACAGATCTTCTGGCTTCTAGTTCAATGTGCTTTTAACTATACCTCATACCTCTAGGCCATCAGCTTCTTTAACTAGTCAAAATATTCTTTCTTCCTACTAATCTCCTGCAAACCCTTGCCCTCTCACTTCCATCTCTTCCTATAGCATGGGTTTCTTTGTGTCCAGCCCAGCTGAGGAAGGGTACACTTTCAGTTTTACAGGAACATTTTCATGCATTAATATTGACCCTAAAAAAAGTGACGTGCAATACATAGGTGTACCTGCTTCTTAATTACATTCCAATCTTAAATCTTTGGCAGTAGTTTAATGGATACTAGTATGGATTCCAAAAGCTGACTGCTTAGATTCAAAACCTACTGCCCTCATTTATAACCTATGTGACTTTGAGCAAGCAGTTCTCTGTGCTTCAGTGTTCTCATTTGAAAAAAGATGAGGTTATTAATAGTAAATACCTCATAGATTGATGTGAATATATTGAATGAACCGATAGTCATAAAGCACTCAGGAAAATGCCTGCTACAGAGTATGCACCTAGCAAATGGTAATTATTATATACTATAAGGTAGAAACAAATTAGTGTATAAAATAATTTGGATTGTAAATGTATTAATCTTCTAGATGCCATACATAAATAAGCCCTTATACTAACTTGAGTCAGAGCTGCAGGAGAGTTCTCTGAGTAGACTTAGATCAACCTAGTTCACCCTCCTTTCATGATTGTAGTTCTCAAGAATAACTGTAGAATGTGCTAGGAATGCAATATCTTGAGATATGGAGGAAATGTCTAGAACAGCCTGGACTCAGTTCTAGTCCCCTCCCCTAGAAACAGGATATTCTTCAAAGCTTTAGCCCAGTGAATCATGGATCCCCAGAGCATAAAACCCAAGATGGGATGCTTTTGGGGATCCCTCAGCAGAGGCTCAAGTGTGGCATGCGTAGTTGAGTCTCCATCTGCCCCAGGCAGCTTTCCTGAGCCTTGGGGGACTAGCTTGCAATGAATCCCAGGCTTCTGTTTCTCCTTGTTGCCTATCTGTAAGTAATAAATCTGCTTCATGTCAATCGCTTCATGTGCCTGTGTTCTGTCTTACCAGACTCAGACAAGTTGGTAACCATTGCACTGTGAACCTGCTCCACAATCACAAAACCCCAAGACTGGTATTTGCCTAATTTTATAGATTATGATACTGAGAGCCAGAATGATTATGTCACATGCTCAAAGCCATATAGCTATTCACATCTGGCTTCCAATCTCAGATTGCTGGTACATTCAAATCCCATGTGTTTGCTACTCTATTGATACAGATTCTAGGGGCCAGGGATGACCCTCTCAATTTTCCAAATCCAAATTTTTATAAGCTTTTCCCCCCCTTAAACATAAAAGAGAAAATTATAATTGATTGATAAGTAGTTCTAGCTGAGTAGTTTTTCTAGAGGTCTTTGAAAAGGCTAAGGCTTTGCAGCCACAAGATACAAGGTGTTGTTATAATGCTTTGGATAGATTCTAGATTTCAGAGAGAAACAATTTACCTAGAAGTGGAGCACACCTGGCCTGAGGGATGGCAGGAGAAGGGTGAATTAAAAGGTTACCCTTTTGTGAATGAAAAGGTCAGCCACATATCCTTCCTGTCTCAAGCAGCTCTTTAAGGTCTGTGCTGACAGGGTTGCTCTCTAATAAAGATCACCCACAGACTGGCACCACTGGCAAATGTGAAAGGAGAGGAGGCAAGGGCAAGAGCAGATATACTTCAGTTGCCTATGCTGCTGGTGACTTGAAAATAATGGACAGGGCGAGTCTGTGCTTACAACTGAGTGGCAATGCTGTCATTCCCAGCTCCTCCTCCTCCTCCTTCAAAGTCTCCTGTCATCCTCATGTATACTTCTGTGTATGGATGTTATATGGACACCTCTAACCCCAGGTGTCCTAAAATGGAACCCATAATTTCTTTATCTCCACTCCTCAAACCACATCTTTTCCCAGTGCTTCTATTTAAGCAAATGATGCTCTAATCTATCAAGGTGAGTGAGCCAGAAATGTATATGTTCTTCTTACCAGGTCACCTGTTTTGTGCTCCCGTGATACTGCGTGATCTTTAGTTCATAGAACTTATCAAAATTTGTGATCATACATTTGCATTTATAGTATTTCACATATATATTTACACATCTCACCTCATTAACGTGTAAGATCTATGAGAGCAGGGATCATGTCTACGTTTGCTCATCAGCACCTATATACCTTCATGACTACAGTGCTTATCACATAGTGGAGACTCAAAAATGAATTGTTGAATAAGTTTTCACTCTCCTTTCTACAATATTTACAATGCTGTGTCTTTGTACCTTGAACTACCCATTTTCACTATCTGCAGCCCTATTTTCTCATCTTTACAATGAGATGCATTGGTAAAGATAGTTTAGGTTATCCAGAAGTAACAAGTAACCCCATTACTCAGTGATTTAATTCAATAAAGTTGACTTTTCACTCATTTTACAGGTACCATATGGCTGGGCAGAGGGCTATGCTCCACATAGTCACTCAGGAACCAGCAGATGGAGGCTTCCTTCCCTGGGAGTTGAACCATCGTGAACCTGAGTCTTCCCCATTTGCCTCTTCATTGGAAGAGAGAGATTGTATAACTGAGCATAGCCTTTTATTGCCTCATTCCCAAAGTGACATATATCACTTTTGCTCACATGTCATTGGAAAGAAACAGTCATGGGCCCCCTCTAACTATAAAAAAGCTGAGAAATATCAGGGAGCAAACAGAATATTTGGTGAGTATGACTGTTTCTTTCACAGGAAGAAACTTTGACTTTCTAGGTTTATTTTCTTAAGCAGTGGAAATATTTCTTACAATAAAGATATATAAATATATTAAACAAGTAAGAATGAAACTTTACTAATGGAAGCAGAGTGGAGAGGCCTGAGCCTCTGCCTGGTGTCCTATACTTCTTAGCAACCATGCCATGTGGTTACACCCAAGGCATCTCAACGCACCCAGGGTTCCTCTATGCACAGTATAAAAATTGCCTGGCCCGGTGATCTCTAAGGTCACTTCTACCTTTTCAAATTATATTTGTAAATGATGTGTCCTTCTGTAATTTTATTAGGAAAATATATATACATGTTAAAAGCTTGTTGCCAATACTTAAGGATTTTTAACGTTATTTTTTAATTGTAAACATGATATATACTTCTGAAATGGAAAAATACTTCACCCATTATCCCTAACAAGATTTTTTTACATGCCTTTAGGTCCTGTACAAATTCATATATATGTATGTTACATAGTCATATTTATATGCAATTTTATATTTTTATTTCATATTTTATCATAAATATTTTGTTTGATATTTTTAATGATTATCTTTATAAATGTAACATTAATGATTATAATTAACAAATCAATCTTAAATGCAATAATGCAGATCCTTAACTCAGTATCTAGAAATGTGTCAGTATACAAGAAGTGATAACAATAATCAATAATAATAGCAGGTTGGATTTTAAAGATGAAATTAGAAATTAAAAAATAAATTAATAAATTAGAAGTGATTTGTCTGAAGGGGCATAAGTAAGCTGAATAGTAGGCTTCTTATGAAACAAACATATTATCTGAAATAAAACCAGAATTATGTTAATATTTACCTGACTGTATACTAAATGTCATGCATTGTCTAAGCATGTTACATGAGTTATCTCACTTCTCACTACAGCATGTCATAAATAGGTAAACTTATGTTACAAATCATTTTACAGAGTAAAAAACTGAGTAACAGAGAGTTTGACATCTTGTCTGGAGTTAGCTAACTAGATAGTGCCTTATCCTGAACTTAAACCCAGGTCTGTCTCCAAAGACTAGATTCTTGCCTCCCATTTAATTAGGAGATGTTTAAAGGCAACTGTTTATGGTAAGAGAAAATTGTTAAAGATGTGTTGCAGTTCTCTTTCCAGCCTTGGCTAATACCACTGTTTGTTTTCCTTTTTAAGTTATCAGCATTTAAAAATTGCATTAAAATTTAAGGGTATAAAAGGTAAATAAAATATTAAAGAAGCCTTTTAATGCCAGTATACTTTAATGTGGTTCCATGGCTCATTTTATCATAAAACTAATGAGAATAAACGAATGACAAATTACTCTGTCGGTTAATATTAATTCTGTGTCTTGACCCAATAAATATGTTTAATAGATTATATAAATCAAGTCTATCAAGAAAACAACTTATTTAAACTGCCTTCAAGCCAATGTACATAATAGTGATGACTCTAATAGTGTTGCAAATGAAAGACTGTAAACAAATATTATTAATTATTCAAATACTAAAACATTCCATGCTAAAGGACCTTGACCTATGTGTAATACACATAAAAACATGTAAGAGCAAAGACCATGAAACTAAATATCCACTTCCTTTTTAATGATATATTTATCTTCACAATAGTTAATTTAAGAACATTCCATTACAAAAGACACAGCACAGTATTGGTCTTGTTGGTAACATTTATCTCCTAAAATAAAGATTATAAATGTTGTCCCTGAGTCAAAATGTGGACCACAGATGTTTTTGTTTGCCTAAGTGGTGTTAATAATTATTTTTCTACGTTTTGGATTTGGGCTTGTGGCAGGCAAAATAATTATTCCCCAGAGATGCCCAAGCCCTAATCTCTAGAAGCTGTGAATACATTTTGTTTCGTAGCAAAGGGGATTTTGCAAATATGATTAAGATTATGGACCAGATATTAAAATAAAGAGATTATCCTGGGTTGTCCAGTTTGGATAGGCTTGATCTAATTACATAAGCCTTCGAAACAAAATACTTTGTCCACTTGGAAGGCAGAGAGATGTGGTAGCTGAGAAAGTCTGAGAAAAACTTGAGACTCAACGCAAGAGAGACTGAACTCATCATTGTCTGAGAGAGGCCACATGGAAAGCATGAAAAGGAATGCGGGCAGCCTTTAGTAACAGAGTGTTCCCAGCCAGGAAATAGGGACTTCAGTCCTGCAACTGATAGCAGTTGAATTCGGCCTAACTTGAATGAACTTAGAAGCAGGTTCATCCCCAGAACCTCTAGAAAGAAATGCAATTAGCTAGTGCCGTGATTTCAGCTTGAGAAACTCTAAGCAAAGAACTCAGTCATGACGTACCAGGACTTCTGACCTACAATACTGTGAGATAATAAAGGAATATTATTTTAAGCCCCTAGATTTATTATGTAAATTTAGTAGTGATTTATTATGTCAGCAATGGAAACTGATACTAGGATACCTCATACAGAAATTCATGTTTCTGCATAAACTTTCTTGTTTGGTGACACTGAATGGGAGTTGAGTAGTAGCTGCCCCATTTGACTGGAGCCCCTGACCCTTATTTACTCTTGTTTACTCATTGCCATCTGATCACTTTACTCATTTACATAACCTTCTTTATAACTGGTATTTGTATTTTTGACAATTTACCTTAATTTGGGAGAGAGACATCATGAAGATAGTGGAGTAGATTCTATAATAAATTATATGTAGATTATAAAAGAGCCCTGGACCCTCTTTTCCTCCACAAACATACTGATTCAACAATTCATGAATAGATTCCCCTTGTGAGAAATCAAGAAAACAGGTAAGAGGCTCCCACGCCAAGAGTGAGTGCAAAATCAGCCACATCAAAGTTGGTAGGACAATTCAAAATACTTTTTTGTCATAATCTCTATCCCTGGCACAGTACTATATAATCGGGGTGAAACTCGCCAGATTCCAGCTTCTCCCTGGGGAGGAAGAGAGGTGCACCACACACACAATGTCCCAACTTTTCTTGAGGCTGCCAAGAGGACTGGCTTTTGTCCAGCTTGTCTCAGAGTACTGATGGGAACTGGCATCTTCTATGGCCTGAGGCCAGTGAGGACAGAGATAGTGCTTTGTGGTGGCAGTTGCCAATAGCTCCTTTTTATAGCTTTGCACAGAGCAAGTGAATGAAAATCCCAGCTCTTAAGTTTATCCTGAGAAGGGAAAGAGTTGGAAAAAACATCCAAAGGCCTAGCTTTTCTGGGGAAAACTGAGAAACTGCCTTTAGTCTTGTTTGTCTCAGAGTACTGCCAGGACATGGCACAACAGACAGCTGGAAGCCAGTAAGAACAAAAAAAGTAGGTTGGACTAGCATAAAGGTTTGAGAGGTCCCCAGAATCTCTGTTTAGGCTGATTGGTGAGAGTCTTCTCTATGAGGCCAGTTCATCAAGAGCAGAAGAGGTGGGTATTTGTTTGTCTGATGCCTAGCTACCAACACAGAAAGTCAAGCAAAATGAAAAATAAGGAAACTATGGTCAAAACAAAGGAATGAGATAAATCTTCAGAAACTTCCTCAAATGAAATGAAGATATATGACTTACCAGAGAGAGAACTCAAAATAACTGTCATGAAGATGCTCCCCAGGTTGGGAGACAAATGCATGAATGAAGCTAGAGTTTCAACAAAGAGACATAAAACTTTAAAAAGTACTAAACAGAAATCATGGAGAACAATACAATAAAACTGAACAAACTGAACAAAAAAAATATTAGAGAGGTTCAAGCAGAAGAAAAGATTAGCAAATGCAAAGACAGTTCATTGAAAATTATTCAGTCAGGCAAGAAAAAAAAAATAATGAATAAGAGTGAAGAAAACCAAAGAAACTTATGAGACACAGTCAAGCAGACCAATATATGTATGTCTTAGTCCATTTTCTGCCGCTATAATAGAATACCCGAGACTGGGTAGTTTATAAAGAAAAGAAATTTATCTCCTATACTTGTGGAGGCTGAGAAGTCCAAGGTTGAGGGGCTGCATCTAGTCAGTATCTGCCGAGGGCCCTGTGCTTCATATTAACATGGTAAATGGCATCACAGGACAAGAAAGATCCCTGAGAGTCAAACTGGCTTTTATAACAGACACACTCTGATGATAACTAACTTACTCCCATGAAAACACATTAATCCATTAATCCATGAATGGATTAATCCATTCATGAGGGCAGAACTCTTATAATTCAATCACCCTTTAAAGGCACCACCTCTTAATACTGTTACATTGGGGATTAAGTTTCAACATGAGCTTTGGTGGGGACACATATTCAAACTATAGCAATGTATTATGGAAGTTGCAGAAGGAAAAGAGAAAGGACCGGGAAGGTCCTTTCCAAGAAATAATTGGCCCAATCATCCCGATTTGGGGGAAGAAAATGGACATTCAGATCCAGTATGCCCAAAAGATCCCAAATAAGAAGAATCCTCCAAAGTGCACAGTAAGGCAGATTATAATCAAATTGTCGAAAGTCAAAGACAAGGAGAGAATTTTGCAAGCAGCAAGAGAAAATTGATTTCTTGCATACAAGGGATCCCCCCAAAATGCAGACTTTTTCAGCAGTAACCTTGCAGGCCAGAAGAGAGTGGGATGATACATTTGGAGTGCTAAAAGAAAAATACTGCCAAGCAAAAATACTATACTCAGCAAAACTATCCTTCAAAAACTAAGGAGAGATAAAGACTTTCCCATAAAAGTAAAAGTTAAGGAAGTTTATCATCACCAGAACTGCATTATAAGAAATGCTACAGAAGTTCTTCAAGTCAAAATGAAAGACTGGTAAAGAGCAACATGACAGCATAAAAATGTATGAAACTTTGTAAAAGTAGATACATAGACAAATACAGAATATTGCATTACTGTAATTAGGGTGAGTGAATCACTTTTCATTCTAGTATAAAAATTAAAAGGCAAAAGTATTTAAAAAACTATAAGAGAAAATGTTAATGGGTACACAATACAAATAAATATACATTATGACATCAATAACATGCATGGTGGTGGGGGGAGTAAAAGTGTAGAGTTTTTGCATGTGATTACAGTTGTTACCAGCTTAAAATACAATGTTATAATTATAAGACATTTTCTGTCAGCCCCTTCCTTGGTAGTCACACAAAAAGGTAAAGGAATTAAACATATCACTACAGGAAATCAAAATAGCACGAAGGAAGAAATCAAGAGAGAAAAATAGTGTGCAAAGAACTACAAGATAAGTAAAACCATTAACAAAGTACCAATTGCAAATTCTTACCAATAATTACTTTAAATGTAAATGGATCAAACTCTCCAACCCAAAGAAATAAAGTAGCTGAAAGAATAAAAAGACAAGAGCCAATGAAATGCTGTCTATAAGTAACTTATTAGATTTAAAGACACACATAGGCTGAAAGTGAAAGGATGGAAATGATATTCAATGAAAATGACAACCAAAAGAGAGCAGGAGTAACTATACTTATATCAGACAAAACAGAACTTTAGCCAAAACTGTTACAAGACACAAAGAGGAACATTATAGAATGATAAAAGAATTAATTCAACAGGAAGATATAACAACTATAAATACATATTCACCCACCATCAGAGTACCTAAATATATAAAGCAAACACTGACAGAACAAGAAATACAAATAAACAGCATGACAATAATAATAAGAGATTTCAATACTTAACTTTCAATAAAAGATAGAAAACCAGATGAAAATCAACAAAAAACCTGAAGATTTTAAATAATTCTATGGACAAAATGGACCTGACAGATACAGAATAGCCCACCCACAGCAGCAAAATACATGTGCTTCTAAAGCATGCGATGAATATTTTCCAGGAGAGATTATATTATAGGTCACAAAACAAGTCTTAAGAAATTTAAAAAGAATAAAACTATACCAAATATGGTTTCTGAGCACAATGGAATGAAACTAGAAATGAATAGCGGAAAGAACACTGGAAAATTTACAAATATGTGGAATTAAACTTTACATTTTGAACAACCATTGGGTCAGAGAAGAAATCAAGAGAAATTAGAAAACATCTTGAGAAAAATGAAAATGAAAATACAACATGCCAAAACTTATGAGAAGCAACAAGAGCAGTACTAGGAGGAAAATACACAGTGATGAATACTTATATTAAAAAAGAAGAAAAATCTCCAATAAACAACCTAACTTTACACCTCAAGAAACTAGAAAATAAAGACGAAACTATGCCCAAAGTTAGCAACAGGTAAAAAATAAAACAGATAATAGAAAAGCAATAAAAAATGACAAAAGTAAGAGTTGTTTTTTTAAAAGTTAAAGAAACCATTGGCCAGACTAAGAAAAAAAGAGAGAAGACACAAATAAATAAAATTAGAAATAAAATAAGAGATATTACAGCAGATGCCAAAGAAATAAATAGGATTGTAAGAGATTACTATAAACAATAATGTCAAAAAATTGGATAAACTAGAGGGAATAAATAAATTCCTAGAAACATACAACCTACCTAGACTAAATTATGAAGAAATAGAAAGTCTGAACAGACCCATAACTAGTTAGGAAATTGAATCTGTAATCAAAAACCACTCAACAAAGAAAAACCCAAAATCTGGTGGCTTTACTGGTGAATTTTACCAAATATTTAAAGAGGAATTAATGCTAATCCTTTCAAAACTCTTTTAAAAACTAGAAGTAGAGGGAACACTTTCAAACTCACTTTATGAGACCAAGCATTAGCCTGGTATTAAAGCCAAGAAAGATACTTGCAGAAAAGAAAACTACAGGACAATATTTCTGTTGAATATAGATACATAAATCCTCAATAAAGTTCAATTCAACAGCACAGTAAAAATATCACATTCCATAACAAAATGGGATTTATCCCTGGGATACAAGGATGGCTTAAAATATACAAATCAATTAACATGATCCACCACAGTTATGGGATAAAGTAAATAAATCACATGATCATCTTGATGAATGCATAAAAAGAATTTGAGAAAACTGAACACCTTTTTATGATAAAAATGCTCAAACTAGTTGTAGGTGAAATATACCTCCACATAACACATGCCATTTATGACAAACCCACAGCTAACATGATACTCAGTGGTGAAAAACTAAAAGCTTTTCCTTTAAGATCAGGAATAAGGCAGAGGATGCCAAAGATCCTAAGTGGGGATCTTATCCCTGATTTTTTATACCTGATTTCTATTCAGTATAGTACCAGAAGTCCTAGTGAGAACAATTAGGTGACTAAAAGAATTTAAAGGTATCCGTATCAGAAAGAAAGAAGTAAAATTTTTGCTGTTCACAATTGACATTATCCTACACAGAGAAAATCCTAAAGACTTGACTTAAACACTTTTATAACTAATAAACAAATTCAGTAAAGTTGCAAGATACAAAATAAATACACAAAAATTTGTTGAGTTTCTATACACTAACAATAAACTATCCAAAAAGGAAATTAATAAAACACTCCCATTTACAATAGTATTGAAAAATACTAAAATACTTAGGAATAAACTTAATGGAGGCGAAACCCTCATACGCTGAAAAGTACAAACAATGAAGAACAAAATTGAAGATGACACAAACAAATGGAAAGACATCTGTGTTCACAGATTGGATGGCAAAATAATGTTAAAACATCCACACTACCCAAAGCAACGTACAGCTACAGTGTAATTTCTTTCAAAACTCAATGACACATTTTACATAAATAGAAAAAAAGTTCCAAAATTGATATTGAATCAAAAAAGACCATGAATATTCAAAACAATCTTGAGAAAGAGGAATGAAACTGGAGGTATTACACTTCCTGATTTCAAAATATAATATAAAGCAATAGTCATTATAACAGTATAGTACTGCCAAAAAGACAGACATGGAGATCAATGAAACAGGATAGAGTCCAAAAATAAATGTATGTGTACATGGTCAATCGATCTTTGACCAAGGTGCCAAGAATACACAATTGGGAAAGGATAGTCTCTTTAAGAATGAAGTTTGTGAAACTGGATACCCACATGAAAAAGAATGACATTAGACCTATATCTTACACCACACATAGAAATAAACTAATAATAGATTAAAAACTTAAATGTAAGACCTCATACTAAAACTTCTAGAAAAAATGAGGGCAATGCTTCTTAACATTGATGTTGGCAGTGATTTCATGGATATGGCATCAAAAGCACAGGCAACAAAAGCAAAAGATTAAAACAAAAGCATGAAAGATTCTGCACAGCAAAACAACAACAACAACAATAAAAACAATAAACAGTAAAAAAAGCAACAGGAGAATATATCTGTAAGCCATATATCAGATAAAGAGTTAATCTTCAATAAATATAAAGGACAACTCAAAAGCAAAAAAAAAAATAATAACAATTTTTAAAATGGCTAAAGACTTTAATAAACATTTAAGCAGAGAAGACATACTATAGGCCACCATTATTGTTCAATGTCAATAATCATCAGGGAAATGCAAATAAAAACCTAACCAAAACAGCATGGAACTGGCCTAAAAACAGGCACTCAGGCCAATGGAACAGAATAGAGAAGAGAACCCGGAGATCAACCCACATACTTACAGTCAACTGATCTTCAATAGAGGCACCAAGAGTATATAATGGGCAAAAGACTGCCTCTTCAATAAATGGTGCTGGAAAAACCACACATCCATACGTAGAAGAATGAAAAAACTAGACCTGTATCTCTCACCATATACCAAAATAAACTCAAAAAGGGCTAAAGAGTTAAATATAATACCAGAAACTATAAAATTCCTAAAAGAAAACATAAGGGAAACACTTCTGGAAGTAGGACTGGGCAAAGACTTTATGAAAGCACAGGACACAAAAGGAAAAATAAAATGGGATTATATCAAACTAGAAAGCTTCTACACAGCAAAAGAAACAATTAACAGAGCAAAAAGACAACCTACAGAGTGCGAGAGAATATTTGCAAACTATTCATCCAACAAAGGATTAAAATCCAGAATACACAGGAACTCAAGTTATTTAATGTTAAAAAAGCAAATAATCAGATTAAAAAATGGGAAAAGGAGCTGATTAGGTATATCTCAAAGGAAGATATACAAATGGCCAACAGACTTATGAAAAAATGCTCGGCGTCACTCAACATCAGGGAAATGCAAATCAAAACCACATTGAGATATCCTCTCACCCCAGATAGACTGGCTTTATAAAAAAGACAGAAAATTGCAAATTCTGGAGAGGATACAAAGAAAGGGGATCACTCGTACACTGTTGGTGGGACTGTAAATTGGTGCAGCCACTATGGAAAACGGTATGGAGGTTTCTCCCAGAACTACATATAAAACTGCTGTATGATCCAGCAATTCCGCTGCTGGGGTATATACCCAAAGGAATAGAAATCATCATGTTGAAGGGACACCTGCACTCTATGTTTATCACACCTCTACTTACAGCAGCCAAGAACTGGAACCAACTTAAATGTCCATCATTGGAAGACTGGATAAGGAAAATGTGGTATATTTACACAATGGAACACTACTCTGCCATAAAAAGAATGCAATACTGCCATTATCAGCAATATGGATGAACTTAGCAAAAACTATCTTAAGTGAAATAAGCCCAGCACTAAAAAAGAAATACCGCATGTCCTCACTCATTAAGTGGGAGCTAAAAAAATAAACAAATAAATAAAAAAAGAAAGAAAGAAATACACAACAATCGTAATGATAGGTTAAACTTTCAAAGGAGAGAACAGAACTCAGGTTACCAGAAGTAAGAAAGGGGAAGGGGAAAGGGAGAAAAGGAAGGAATGGTAAAGGGGCATGAAAAATGATTCCATGGTATAATGTTGAATATACTAATTATCCTGATTTGAGCATCACATATTGCACAGAGGTATTGTTACTCAAGTCTGTACTCCACCGAGTACAATCAACTATGTTTCAATAAGATGTAAAATCAGCTGTGTTTCAATAAGAAAAAAGTATGTATCACCTCACACTTATTGGGATGATACATATAAAAAACAGGAAGCTTTGGCAAGAATGTGGAGAAATTGCAACAGTTTTACACTGTTGGTCATAAAGCAAAACAGTGCAGTCAGTAAAGAAAACAATATGGAAGTTTCTCAATAAATCGAAATATCATATGGTCCAGTAATCCCACTTCTGGGTATTCAACCAAAAGAATCAAAATCAAGATCTTGAAGAGATATTTAGCATCTCAATATTCACTGAAGCACTATTCACAATAGACAAAATGTGGCAACAAACTAAATGTCCATGAACAGATGAATGGGTAAAGAAAATGTGGTATCTAATCTATATACAGTGAAATATTATTCAGCCTTTAAAAAAAGGGAATCATGCCATATGTGACAACATGGATGATCCTTGTAGACATTATGGTAAGCAAGATAAGCCAGTCACAGGAGGGCAAATACTGCATCATTCCACTTATACGGTATAACCAAAATAGTCATACTTATAACGTCACAGGAGAATGATGGTTACCAGAGGCTGGGGGACAGTGGGAAATGGGGAGATGCTAATCAATGGTCATAAAGTTTCAACCATGCAAGATGAATAAGTTCTAGTGATCTACTCTACAACATTATGCCTACGGTTAATACTGTATTGTGCACTTAAAAATTTGTTAGAGGGAATATCTCAAGTGAAGTTCTTTCCACAATAAAATAAAATTATAAATAAATAAAATGTAAGAGAACCAGAACCAGAAAAGAACGCCTACAATCAGCTGAGGATTTCTCATCCCTCTCCCAATGACCTCAGCTTCAGCATTTCTTATTTTTGCCTAATACGCCATTTCACATCAGACTTTACTGTGTTCTTCACTTCCACCTCTTTTTTTTTTTTCTTTATCTCAATAAAGCTCAGTAGACTCAACAAAGTTAGTTGCTGCAAAAACATAAACATTCCTCTTCACAAATGTTTTTCAAGAAGAAATGTCATCATGCAATTTTTTTCTCAAGTTTCTTTCTAACCCTCAGTTGCTATGGAGTTTCCCTCCATTTATTAAACCATGTTGGACAAATGTTTTCACTACAAATTCCAAGTAAAGGCACTGCTCCAATATTTTAAACTTAATTACAGTTGTAACATATGAGAAAGGGCACAAGACTATTTAGGAAGAATAAATAAATTCATCTTGTTTTTATTGTGGAATTATTCAGCACTAGAAAGAAAAAAGTCAAAATAGTGAAACAAAAATCTGCTCAGGCAATAGGTTAGGAGACTCTTCCAGCCACAAATACGTGGATGCTTCTTGTTCTGGTGACCGAGAAGACCACATCACTTAAATATTCTCATAGGACCCAAAGTATCTCTCTAATCTATCACTTTCCACAGTCAAAATTTAACATTTATTTGTGCAATATTTAAATATTCTATATTGCCCACTACCCATTCGAGCTCTCTGATGGCAAAGTCTCTATATCTCTTGATACCCATTTTGTACTAAAGATTTAGCAAAGAGATTGTATCATTATAAACTTTTAATAATTATTTGTTGAATAAATGAATGAAAGATATATGCCTTAGTTCTCATTTGTGTGAATAGAACTGTGTGCACAATACCTAATTCTAAATCATAGCATGACAAAGCCTTGAAGACAAAGCATTCAAGTTTCAGCACGCTTCAGAAACCATTTGTTCAAAAAACTGAAAAAAATTCAATTTTCTACATATATCCTCATTAGGATAATACCTCTCCCAGAGAGCTGGGTCTGTTCTATGTCCTATTAAATAACAACCTGATAGTGTCATATACAGGATGCCAGGCACATCAGGGAATAAAAGTAACTGATGATGGGATACAAGCTGTCATGTTGTGGGTGCTAAGCATCTGATAGTACCTTTTGATTGGAAATCTTGACTCATCTTGTGTGAATATCTTCTGGCTGCTGTTTGCAAAAACACTGGGCCTGCTTCTGACCTCAGTGTGTCTGTGACATTTTGATTTTGATGTGCCTTGAACTTTGCTGACTTCACATTTTATTTACCAATGTGTTTCATTAGTTATAGTTTCTTTTCTGGTTTTTCATACCGGCTGTTGTTCATGATCACATGTTTCATTTCATTTCTTCCTTGAGTAGAGACCTGCCTATAGCTTAAGACAGATGTTTTTCTTTAAGAAGAGTTCCTAAAGTTATTCCTGGAAGGAGAAGTAACTTTCTAAGAACTAAAGAACTGCTAATGTTTTTCTCTTCTGGGATGAAAGGCACAATTGAAAAAATTTTACATAAGATACTTTTCTCTTATTTTTCAAAAATTGATACTTTTTTATCTTTAAGAACGCATATTTATTATAATATTTAAATAACAGAGATTATAGAAAATGAAAATTACTCCTTTCCCTATAAAAACTTGGTGCTTGGCATATCTAAAGCCTATCTTTCTTATGCAGGCTCTAAATTTGGTCTGACCCAGGCTGTATAGTTCAAGCTCTACCATTGCCTTTCTGAGTCAGGTTAGGCAAGCCATTTAATCTCTGGGCTTTAGCTTTTCCATTTATAAAGTGAAGTTTCTAATGGTACCCTATTAATAGGGTTAATATAAGCATTTGATGAAGTGGTGCACGTAAGATGGTTAGCAAAGTGGTACTCAACACACAGCAACTTGCATTAAATGTAAAAGCAAAAGCATGTTTCACAAAAATTGAGTATCATTATTCACATTCTTTATTTACACATTTTATTAAAAATATGTTAATGAATATTTTTTCAAGCCAGGCATAAGCATAAAGTTACTTCATTAAGTTTCTTTAGAATATTTTATCAGGTGGCTGTACTATGATTTCCATTCTGATAAAGTTTTCTCTTATTTTTAATCTATATTTCTACTTAGTTATTTAACTATTTCTTATAAATATAAGATTAAGATTAGTTATAAGTCTCCCTAGACCAACCCTCAATATTTATCTGTCACCAAATATTATTGGCTATGATATCCACTACATATCTGACCTAATGTGGTCAACTGTGACTTTAGTTAATATCTTATTGAACACTCATGCCATGTTGGGATCTAAATACCATCAATAAGCCCACTCTGCCACTAACAATTATGAACTCTGAAAAGAATTGAAAATTAACACCTGGTTTAATTAATCATTTCATCTTTTGCAAGTTACTTGAAAATGGCATTTGGTATTATTGACTTAAAAAAGGATCAGGCAATTTACATCATCTGCCTTCTCTAAATATTAGAGTTATAAAAAAAAAATTATAGTAAATTCACATCCAGTTTTTAGAGAAACTCTTAATACAAGTAACTTTACAATTGAATAGTTTGCAATTAATATGCATCATTATAAACATACATAAGCCATAAATTTCATTTTTATAAAAATCACTCAAGAATAAGATCTGAGGGTAGCACATTTCTGGCTGTTTAAATTCTGACCTGGAATTGGTCAATGGACACAAAGAATGATTGCATATTGTAATGATGAATAAACTAATTATACTGATCTAACCACCACACATTCTACACAATTACTGAAAATCAATATTGTACCCCACATGTATGTATAATAAAAATAAATAAATAAATAAATAAATTCTGCTCTGGGTAGTAATACAATCCCAGTTCCAAAAACTCGAAAGTTTCTGGAATCTGTATAGAAACTTCTATACATACCTAGTTATAGAACTTCTCCAGCGTACTTTTTATATCTAGAGTCACTACCAAGTGTAATAAATAAATTTATTGACAAAATCCATATAAATTTATTTGTACAAATAAATTTATAGGCAGGCAATAATTAGAGGAGAGAGAGAGAATGAAATTTTGAGTGAAGGAAACTGTAAATTTGTCAAAAGGGCAGAAGAGCATTATTGTCACCAATGTTAGAATCTTTTCCATCTACCAGTCTTTTCTCTCTCATATTGCCTTGTATTTTATTCATGAGATTTTTAAGGACGTTTTTATTTAAAAAAAAATTATTTTAAGGTTCATTTTTATTATGGAGACTTAAAAAGGCTACCAAAATGAGTAAATTTCATGTTAAGAGTATATTATAGATCTCAGCCTCTAAGTCTATCCGAGTTTTAAAGTTAAACTCAATTTTTAGATACAGCAGCAGTTTTAGTTAGAGACATAAAAAGAGAGAATCTTAAATCTTTACACAGAAATCCCAGCTATGTATAACACGATAATTTGGACGAAAAGAAAATTGTTTTTATTGTTTAACAAAATTACAAGAGTCATATTATTGAGGTAAATACCACAGATTCACAATGGTTCATTGGCTCCAGGACCTCTTGCCACAAATACCTGGATTGCTGATTTGCAGCCAAATGGATATATCCTCACTTTCTTTTTGTTCTTCTCTTACCAAGAAGCCATCTGCAACACTTTCATAGAAAATGCCTCCTGGTGTCAAAAATATTACTACAGACTTCCTGATATGAAATAGATTACTATGGAATGTAGGTAAGAAATTAAAAGGAAATACAGAAACAGCCCAGCTTTGGCTAACCTAGTTGCTAACTCCCTCATTCTGGAGTTTTGTCAAGCTATCCCAGCCAACTTGTTTCTTATGTAGGTTTTCCACCTATCCTTTCTATTTTTTCTTGGTTTTTAATACTAGTTCAGGCTGTGCTTCCCCACAGACTTAATATTCTAATGAAGAAATACCATGGATTTATTATTTCACCCATTTGACAAATATATCTTGAATGTCTACTACATACCAGGCATTCCTGCAGGTGCTTGGGAACAAAATAAACAAAGGTCCCTATCCTCATGGAGCTTACATTCTAATGAAGGGAGACAGATAATAAACAATAAATGTGATAAAGAAGTAAGTTGCATAGCTTTTTGGAAGGTGATAAGTGTCATGGGGATAAGAGGAAAAAGTTGAACATAGAATTGGGATTGAGGGTGTGTGAGGGTGGGGCAGGCTGCAAGTTCAAATGCGATGGTTAGGATGGTCCTTCTTGGAAAGGAGACATATAATCAAAAATGTGAAGGAGGTGGAAAGTTGCTTATGTGAATGTCAGGGGAAGAGAATTCAGGCAGAGGAAATAGCTGGCATAAGTATTTCCAGGTAGGTAGGCATCTGAATATTCAAGAAACTGCAAGACCACTGTACCTTAGTGGGGAGAGAGGGAGGAAGAGACAGAAGGAGGTGCAATCAGATAAAGGTGGGGCTGCTGTAGCTGTGGTGAAATTTCAGGGGAGCAGATCACGTTAGCCATTAACTTCCCTTTAAGGAGTCTGGCTTGGGCTGGCCCGTGGCTCCCTCGGGAGAGTGCAGCGCTGGTAGCGCCAAGGCCACGGGTTCGGATCCTATATAGGGATGGCCAGTGTGCTCACCGGCTGAGCGTGGTGCGGACCGCACCATGCAGAGGGTTGTGATCCCCTTACCGGTCAGGAAAAAAAAAAAAAAAAAAGTCTGTCTTCGACTCTGAATAAGGAGGAGCTATGCATGACAGGATTTTGAATAAGAGGAGTGCCAGGCTCTGACTCACCTTTTAAAGAGATCACCTGGCAGCTGTGTTGAGAAGAAGTTACTTTGTATTATATTCAGTCTTATGCCACATTCTTGAACCTAAATTTTTTGCAGGTATCTATGATCAAGTTCCTCTAAACCCTACAAAATAAATGGTTAAAAATGTGTTTTAACTTCTTTCTATTTTTAAATATTGAAGTTATCAGAATGATAAAAATAATGCTTTCTCCTCCCTAAATCCAAAATATAAGTTGAATAATTTAAGAAATCTTTCTCTGACTGCTCATTACCACTCATATTTGAGATGCCTCAGGCAATTTGTGCAAGTTCTACCTTGTTTTTTATAGTTTATAATCAGCTCCTACTTAGTCTATAGGAGTTAATTAATTCTTAACAGTTTTCTGCAACTTACTCTGAGTATTAGTTTTAGTTGGTACATTTTTTAAAAAGTTAGATTTTTTTGTAAGAGAGTTAATGTAATAAAATCGTATGTGACCCAAGCTGCTCTTAATTCAGGTGAAAGTGTTATCTTACATAAATCCAATCACCTAGTCTAAAACCCTGAAGTAAAAGAAAACACTGATTAAAAAGAGGGAAATAGGTCTATTCTCAGATTCCTTGACCAGTGGGTTAATTGGTTTCACTCTTTGTTCAAACACTTGTTTTAATTTACATCAGGATTTATACAAAAACTGATCCTTTGTGAATATAAGATTGTCTAAAATTAGATTATGATTACATATAAATGCAGGTATAATTTTATCCAAAGCACTGTTCACTGAAAATTTCACTTTTTATTGCTGGAAACTCTTTCCTGTTGTGTTAATTAAAATCGTAAGATTCTAGAAAACTGATTTTTATTCTGAAGAAGTAAATTATGTAGCATATTAAAAGAGCTATGGGATGTTAATACTAGATGGTCTTATCTATGCCCACTGGGTTTGGTTTCAGGACCCACCTCTGGGTTTCCAGCCACTCCCTGAGGTTTCAGCCCCACCCATCTGGGCTCTCTACCAAGGAAAGTTACTGTTGCAAGTTAGACCTATTTTCAGCATCAACAAGGGGAAGATGAGATCACAGGGGAATGGTTTATGCAAATCCAGTGGCTGGGCATGCTCAAGAGAGCACAGAATATTTTTGAATATACCTGGTGCATGTGATAGGATCTGACCAATGAACATGCTCCAGGAAGAGACCACCTGAGCATGTGCAAGACTAAATGTTACATAACTGGGAACCACCCCCTTAAATGAGTATTCATTAGATAGAGAAACTATGAAAGCAAATCCCAGGGGAAGGTGGGGTTGTTGCTCACTTTCACGGAGGCAATCTGTACTTCCCTGGCTGAGGTGTGTATACTTTACTTTGTATCTCACTTACTTTCAGCAAGGGGCTGCCCATTCTCTTGAGCCAGCCTGCACTTTGTACTAAGCTTTAGGTGTGTTTTTTCTTGCTTTTGTGTTAGATTTGATGTTGGTACTGAACTTACTTTTGTGTTAAACTTGGTGTGGGCCCTGCTCAATCTCTGGAGCTATGCCGCACTCTCTCCGTGGAGCCTGTATTTATCTATTACATTAAACTTGTTCTCATTTTCTACTGCGACTCTGCCCTTGAATTCTTTCCTGTGGTGGAGTCAAGAACCTGGAAAGAGGACTGGGTAGGTTGAGGCTGACTACTGGGCCCCCTAGACCCTACCTTTGACATCGTATATACTCATATTTGTGTTCAAAATATCTCATCAGAGCTTTCAAATACAAGTAACATTTATCAGAAACTCTAAACTGCAGTAAATTTGTTTGTGTTTTTTAAAAGGGAAAACATATAAAGGAATGCTGAGGATAATAATTTTTGATTCTTCAAACTTTTAAGTATGAAATATGGCCTAATATCTAGATGAAATCGATTAAGAAACTGCTGAGTCATATGAAATAAAAATACAAGTTCATATCTTCAAAGTAATAAGAAAACACATGAACAGCCATTTCTCAGTTATGGCATTTCAGGCTTTCCCTGCTCTGTGGAGTAATCTGGCAAAAAACAAAACAAAACAAAAACTGGAGAAAATGTCCATAAAGTCATTAAATTTTGTCATTGGTCTTCATAAAAAAATTTGATTTGTCTCCTGATGGAAAGATTTCCCAACACACAAAGTATTTAGTTAACAAATATTTACCATGTGCCTCTCATATGAAAGTCACTTAAGTACTGAGAAATTAACGGTGAATGAGGCATTTGTTCTCCACTTTCAGGGATTCAATATTTTGGAGGGAAAGAAGATTAAAAGCAAACAGATGGATAAGTTAAATAATTGCATATTCTATAAGAGTCATAAGGGAAATAAACTAAGGCCTTAGGTGATAATTAAAAGAAAGCTGTTTTTGGTAAGGTGGTTAGGGAAAGCTTCTCTGTCAAGTTGGCATCAAACAGAACCCTAAAGGAAGGAAACAAACCAGCCACATGAAGGAGAGTGGACTGGGCCAAGGAATTAGAGGAGGGGATGAGGAAAGCTTGCTAGGAGGGAAAGTAGAGACAGCTGGTACAAAATTCATAAGGGGGAAATGAGATTGGTCTATGCCAGGATCCATGGCTCCTGGAAGGAACTGATTTAGAAGAGCCAGCCAGGGCGAATATGAAGAGAGGCAAACACTAAATTATAAAGACTTTTGCAGAGTGTGATAAAAAGTACCTACTGGGAATCAACAGGAGGGCTTTAGTTTGAATAATGACAATCTTATTTATGTTTTTGAAAGTTCATTCTGACTGTCAGAGAATGGTGTAGTGGATTGGATTATGTCCCCCCCCCAAACTCACTGAAGCTTGAATAATGTCCCTCGAGTTTTATGTATTAGAAACTGTTCCCCACTGCGACTGTTAAGAGGGTGGGAAATCCTATTATGGTAATTGAAAGGTGGGACCTTAAACAGGTGGTTAGATTATAGGAACACGCTGTAGTGAAAGAACAAAAATGGTGGTCATGGGCATAGTTTGGAGGGCTTTGAAAGGTGAGCATGAGAGTCTGTTCTCTCTCTCTGCTCTCTCTGCTTTTCTCATGTTGCAATGTGAGATCCCTGGTTCACGGTCACCACCACCAGATGCACTTTGGACTTCCCAGCCCCAGAAACTGTAAGCAATAAATTGCATTTTCTTATAAATCACCCAGTCTCAAGTATTTTATTATAAGCAACAGAAACACACTAATACAAATAGATTGTGGTTAGAGTAAAAAAAAAAAAAGTAATTATGTATTTTTTGACCAACATCTCCCCATAACATCTCCCCTTTAACCACTCCAACCTCTGGTAACTACCACTCTACTCTTTACTTCTATGAGATCAACTGTTTTAGATTTCACATATTAGTAAGAACACGCCATATTTGTCTTTGTATTCCTGACTTATTTCACTTAACATAATGTTCTCCAGGTTCATTCATGTTGTTGCAAATAACAGGATTTTGTTTTTTTAAATGGCTGAGTAGTATTTCACTGAGTATATATACCACACTTTCTTTATCCATTCATTTGTTGAACGTTTAGGTTGATTTCTTATCTCGGCTATTGTGAATAATGCTGCAATAAACATGAGGGTGCAAATATCTCTTTGAGTCATACTGCAACAAAGCTATTTTAAAAAATAGGAATGGAAGTTGTCTATTGGAATAGTTCAAGCATGAAATGACAGTGACTTTGACTAGAGGGTAGCAGAGATGATGGGGAAAAGTTTATGTATTCAAGACATTTTAGAGGTGGACAATTAGGGCCTGCTCATGGATTGGATGTTGGGGGTGAGTCGGGAAAAAGGAGGAATCAGAAATTTCTGGTTTGAGCACCAGGTGAATGGTGACACTAGAAGAAAAATAGGTTTAAGAGGACATATCAAGTCATTCTGACTTTGTTAAGGTCAAAATGGCTGTGAGATATCTAAGTAAAAGCAGACATGCAAGTCTGCACTTCAGAAGAAAAGTCTGGGCTACATTTGAAAGTGTTAGGATGTATCTGTATGAAGCCATGGTGGAGGACTAAGTTGAAATTGACTTACAAAATGTTGCCTCTTCCAGTGACACATAGTTGTCTCTCTCTGCCTCCCACTTTGTTCCCTTTTGAAGCTGTGACTGATTCAGTTCCATACCCGGTCCTTTTACTGTAATATTTAGTTATCCTATTTTTTTAGCCTTCAGAGATAGTGGTTGTGTTGAAATGTCATACCATTGTCCTACAACACAATAAAAAATGTGGAAATGTCTTTAGAGAATATCTATTGTAATAATTCTCAGCACCCTCAGCACCACTGGGTCCTATTTAGAGATAAGATAAAAAGCAGAGAAAGAGTAAAGCCAAGTTCCAGTAACTAGGAAGGGTCAGGCAAGGTCTTAAATTGCAGTCAGCTGACACCAGATTCTCTGTTTTTTCAATTATCAGAATTGTTCTTATTCCGTTTTTCTGTCTGAAACAGTTTTTCACAAATTAATTTAAAGTAAGGATTACGTTATATTGAAACTGAGATATTCTGAAACATTTGATTTTCTAAGCTCCGCTATAAATTCCTCCTAACTTCTAAGTAAAGGTGCTTTTAGAACTTAAATAAAAATCACATTTTGGAGCTAGAAGTACCTTAGAGATCAATCGTAATTAAGGCCCAAAGACATTATGTATCTTGTCCAAGGTCATTCAACTTGTTGTAATAAAAGGCCAGTCTGGAAAGGACTCTCTGAGGTTTTCTCTACAGTTTTCCTCATCATCATTCTAAAGTAACAAGCACTGTGCACTGCAAGGTAACTTTTCTAATGCTACTCTGTGCATAAATTACTGATGATTCATTGTCAGATGTTTAGCCCTATCTTATCAACCCTTTGAGAATATTAGTTTTCTTTTCAGTCAGTGTCTTGATAGAAAATTTTCAGAGTTTATATAAAATAAGTTGCTCTTTCTGCTGGAACACATCAAACCTCTGTGCATTACCTTTGTTAAAACAACTCAGGACTTAGTTACTCAATACCTGCTCTGTGGACAGCTTGGGTAAGAAAAGCATTAAACACAGGTTCCTTTGCAAAGTGCTATTCATAATGGTGAGAGAACATGTAGAGAAGAATAATGTGAAAGGGTTTAGTCAGATATTAAACTCTTTGATACTGATTTTAAATAATAGGGTAGATCAGAGGAGAGTTAGATTAGTATGAAATAATTAAGATATCAGAGAAATGAAAACTAAAATGGATTTTTAAGAATGGTACTTTTAGATAAATGATGGTGAGAATTTTTATAAATTTAGGTTTGCATATTTGTCATGAATTTTATTAATATTTAAATGATTGGTTCAATATATTACATAGCCACCTATCACATTTCAGTGGTACCCTGTGATTTAAATATTAGCAGACCACATGCCTAGTTAATACTCAGCTCACTCATTAAGTTACTTTGAATGAAAATAACTAATTTAAATATTACTAAATCTGTAATAAAAATAGGAAGTTCTTAATGCCATGGGTGATTAGGCAACTTTCTCACTAATCTTTGAATGTGTCAATTTCTGTTTAATCTAAACCTGGCTGATTTTGAACCTAAACTTTTGTGAGGCTTTCTGCTCTTACAAGCTTCTTTGCTCTTGTATAAGGTCAGTGGGGTATAATGGAAGCATGCAGATCAGAAACATGAGTGTTAATCCAGGCTAAATCATTAACTTTCTCTGAGGTGGGGGCAAATCTCTTATTATCTTATATCATCTTATAAAATTGGGAGAGGGTGTTATACAAGGTGTACAGAAAGTATAGGAAAATGGTCAGGGCCCCTCAGATGTTCAGAATCTTGCCGAGTATTTTCTGTAAATATCCACGTGCACCCAGGTGTTCCTTGCTTACTATCTAACATAATTGCGTAGGGGCACCCAAGTGTCCTGGGTTATGGACCTAAGTATAAAAGACTAATGGCTCTGATACACAGTGCTTCTTGGGACACTCTCTGAGGCTATTAGGGTGGCTGCTCCTAGCTCTGAATAAAGCCTATTAACTTTTTATCGATGGCTTCCAGGATCTTTTCCTATTACCTAGCTCGTGGACCTGCCTGTGAAGGGTTTGTGACCTGGTCTGTACAACGGGCTTGAGGGGTCTGTGAGCCCTAGCCCTAGCAATACAATTGGTATAGTTGGTGGCAGGATTCTGAGCAGGTATGCGAGCCAATAGTCCCTTGGGAGGAGGAGGAAATGTGCCTACTCTTGAGTATGTGGTGCCTGGTAGCCACTTTCCTGCTGACCAGAGTTTGGCTACTGCTCACTCTACTGCAAGCCAATCGAGATTTGCAGCAGAAAGCAGATTTGTTGGTAGTACGGATACTTGTCCTGGAGGTTGAAGTGCAGTGATGGGCCATCCCTGCTTCTCACACCAGAGAAGATGACAAAACCAGCGGTGAGTTGGGGGAGACTGTGCATCTCCAGGCACGACCTGTTGTGCATCAGAAAATGAAGCACGAGCAGCCTAGGGGACCAGGTGGACAACCGGTGGGCAATCCACAGGTGACCCAGTTCACTACCTGTGTCCCATCTACCCAGGTTAAAGTAGTTGACTTGGGGAGACAGTTCCAGCAGAAATGGGGAGAGCCCTTGGCTGCCTGGCTGCTGTGGTTATGGGACCTAGGGGTGCATAGTGTGATGTGCTCTGGTGAGGAGATGGAAAAGTTGGCCTCCATTACCATGCACCCTGTCCCTGAGGCAGCAGCTACAGAATAGCCACAGATAGGCACAAGGGCTGGGTAATCACTCCTTAATGGAATGGGTGAATGCAGCTTCCCAAACTGTGTGGGTGAACACTGGAGAACTGCCTCAAATACTGAGTAAATGGCAAACATATGCCAAGTTGGTTCAAATAACTTGGGAAATGGGGATGCAGCAGTTCACGTTTAATATGAACACTCATGACCCAGACAATGAATATTTTACAGGCAGCATGACAGACATAGTGCTGCAAAATGCCCCGTCAACATCCATACCGGCCCCATATGCTGTTTGTCCTATACATAAAGTAACAACCATGATAACCAGTCTGGGTGAAGTAGAGGAGAGGAGACAAGCACAGGAGTCCAATAGGTGGCTGAAACCAAACCCCTAATTGCTCAGGATTTTATCCCTGGGGGGCCAAGCAAGACCAGTCGTAAGCAGATGTGGCTTGACTTGCTTGCGGCAGGAGCTGATAGCAAGAAAACTGACCGGCAACCAAATGTGGCCCTGTTTGACTTGTGGCAGCAATTGGGCCCCAAACAGCGTTTCGCTAAATGTCCAGAAACAGGTGGCGAGGTAAGCCCAGTGGATTTAAAGGACTTTTTGGTTGCTTCCATGGAAGCAGATGTACTGTTCCATTTCAATTAGGGTGCAGGCCAAGGTGCTCATCTTTTGGGGGCAGGCGAGGATGGGAGGCTGCATGTTGAACTAATACATTGGTCAAGGACAACTATGCAGTATGTATTGGCATTGGTGGATACAGGTGCAGAATGTAGCCTGATATATGGCAATCCAGAAAAGTTACCAGGGGCCACAGTTTGTGTAGATGGCTATGGAGGACATACTATTGAAGTCAAAGCTGTGCCATTGCTACTGGGTGTAGGATAGTTGCCTTCTCTTGTGTATACTGTATATGTATCCCCAGCAGCTAAATACATCTTGTGTATGTATGTACTTTATGGTTTGCACATGCAAACAACAGTTGGAGAGTTTTGGCTGCAAATACGGAAAGTAAATCCTGTGATATGCTGAACATGACCCACAGGTGTTACCTAAGCCAAGACAAAGTAGTGCCTCCTTTGCATGCAGCTGTACTTTTGGTTCATGACTTGAAGGATCAGCTGACGACTCAACTAGGAACTTATCATTATGTATTGGACCATTCAAATGTTTTTTTCTTTATTTCAATCTCTGCTGATAGCCAAGATCAGTTTGCCTTCACCTGGGAAGGGAGGCAGCGGACATTTCAAGTATTGCCCCAAGGTTATCTGCATAGCCCAACCATCTCTCGTGGTTTAGTGGCTGGAGACCTAGCCAAGTGGGCCAGGCCCAGAATGGTTACAATGTTACATTATATTGAGGATGTGTTACTAACCTCTGATTTTCTTGCAGATTTAACCCAGGCAGCTCAGTCATTTGGAACAATGTGGGTGGGCCGTGAACACAGCTAAAGTGCAAGGACCTGAGCTGTCAGTCAAATTCTTGGGAGTGGTCTGGTCAGGTAGACGCAAGTCATCTCAGAAGCTGTTATAGACAAGATACAGGCATACCCTCGACCCACAATAGTAGCTCAGCTATTTGGGACTTCTGGGGTATTGGAGAGCTTTTGTACTCCATATGGCCCAAATGGCATGCCCACTGTATGCATTAACAAAGAATGGAGCCCCCTGGGATTGGACTGAAGTAGAATGGGCTTACCGGACTATAAAGAGGGCAATACAGCAAATGCAGGTTTTACAAGTGGCTGATCCCACTAAGCTTTTTGAATTAGATGTGCATATAACCCAGGAAGGGTCAGGATGGGGTTTGTGGCAGAGACAAGACTGATTCTGAACACCTATAGGATTGTGGTCTCAGCTCTGGAAGGGTGCTGAAGTACATTACTCTCTGACAGAGAAACAGTTAGCAGCTGTGTATTCTGCCCTGATGGCCACTGAAGCTATCACAGGAACTGCCAAAGTCCTAGTAAGGATGATATACCCCATACTAGGTTGGCTGTTCACATGGGCAACCACTAAAACAGGCATAGCTCAGACTCCCACTCTGTCTCAATGGGGAGCGTATACAGAACAAAGGAGCACTGTGTCAGTGAGTCCTCTGTCTAAAGAGTTGCAAACTGTTCTAGGACCAGTAGAGGTTGTGGAGGAAACTTTGACACAACCCCTACCCATGAATATGGAGGCTACACCTTTCCATGAGGGACACGACCTATCACAGAGCAAGCTAAGTATACAGATGGCTCCAGCATGGGACCTTCAGCATCATGGATATACCATGTGGTATGAAAATAGCACAGGGCAAAGCAGTCAGTGGGCTGAATTGAGAGCAGTATGGATGGTGATTAAAAAAAAATGAGCCTGGGCCATTAACCATCTGTACTGACAGCTGGGCCATGTACAAAGGTTTAACCCCTTGGATCTCTACTTGGAAATATCAACAGTGGATGGTAGGCCACTGACCCCTGTGGGGACAAGCCATGTGGCAAGAATTATGGGAATTGGGACAAGAAAAATAATTAACTTTTTTTCCATGTCACAGGACACTTTCCCCTAGCCAGTCCAGGCAATGATGAAGCCAATGCCTCGGCTAATGTAAGATGGCTGGAGAGAGCCCCAGCTGCTGATGTGGCCCAGTGATTAAATAGACGAATGCAGCATGCTGGCAGCAAGACCATGTGGATGGCAGCTCAAAAATGGGCTCTGCCTATAAAATGGGAAGATGTAGTGAACGCCTGTTGTGTTTGTCCAGTATGCGCTCAAGAGAGTCCACACCCCCAGCAGATGCCCCATACAGATGGGCAAATAACTCCAGGGGGGAGGGGGTGCCCTTGACTAGATGGCAAGTGACTTTGTTGGAACACTGCCAAAGTCAGAGAATTCCAGATATATCTTCACAGCTGTTGCTATGGCTACTGGTCTTCTGTTTGTATGGCCTTTTAAGACCCCAGGTGAGGTAAGCACTATGAAGGCATTGAATAGACTTATGGCCATGTATGGCCAGCCTCTGGTCATAGAAAATGATAATGGAAACCACTTTACTGGACATGTGTACAGAAGTGCGCTTTCCAGTTGTCTATTCGGTGTCATTTACATGTGCCATATTATCCCCAGGTAGTAGGAATTATTGAACGGCACAGTAGTCTTTTAAAAAAGGGACTAAGGCTATCTTCCAAACCCCCATCCCTGAAGGGGTGGACAGGGCAGTTATGGCTGACAGTAAGGATTCTAAATGAGAGACCCCACAAAGATGGACCCTTTCCAGGGGAAGCTGTGTTGCATAAGTCCACAGCACGTATACAACTGCAAGTCACTACTAAAGACAAGCTTTTGAAGCCAGGATATAGCAAGAATGGAAATAGTCTCTTACTGGCCCCAACCTGTTTGCAAGAGGGACAGACAGTACAATGGGAATGGCCTTGGAGAATAGAAGTCCCCCATATATGCTGGGTAGGCCTAATAGGGCTTTGGGGGAAAGGATTAGAAGAAGACTTGCAAGTTTCACCTTGGGTGACAAGTACCTGGGCTCCCCGAGTAAAGGTAACATGGCCTGGAACAGATAAGCACTCTATTCCAAAGGGCACATTCGTGTTATTATGGCCAATTATGAGTGCCCCTATACTGTTACATGTAGAACCTACAGATCCAACTGTCTTTGTCAATAATGTACGGTATCGTAAACCAGATAAGATACCTATTCCTGCTACCATTCTTTCTCAGGATGGCAACCTGGCATGTATCTTACCAGAGGGGCGAGAACTCCCCCATTGGTACGAATAACCCTTCTGTCTTTTTGCCCATAGCGTTGCAGCTGTGAGCACCAACATACATTTGTGTAGCCAGTGTGTCGGCTTGCTGAATATGCACCAAACTTCCCATCAGTATGGCTACAGGATTCCCATGGAAAATCACCCCAATGATGACTACTAACCAGACATGTGCGGCTAATAGTTAAAGGGATAGAACTATGGGACAAGCCTTAAGGCATATGGAACAGACAATAGGTTATATGAATGTAAGGATCATTTATCTTTGCTAAGGGAACATCACAGAAGATTCGGACCATGAACATTGTAAGGCAAGGGACCCTGAAGGGGTGGATTGTAGGGAAAATATAGGAAAATGGTCAGGGCCCCTCAGATGTTCAGAATCTTGCCGAGCATTTGCTGTAAATATTCATATGCACCCAGGTGTTCCTTGCTTACTATCTAATGTAATTGCGTATGGGCACCCAGGTGTCCTGGGTTATGGACCTAAGTATAAAGGACTAGTGGCTCTGATACACGGTGCTTTTTCGGATGTTCTGGGAGGACACTAGGGTGGCTACTCCTAGCTCTGAAGAAAGCCTATTAATTTTTTACCCAAGGCTCCCAGGATCTTTTCCTATTACCTAGATCGTGGACCTGCGTGTGAAGGGTTTCTGACCCCATCTGTACAATGGGCTTGAGAGGTCTGTGAGCCCTAGCCCTAGCAATACACCAGGGTACTTCAAAAAGTCTTTGGAAAGATTCATATTATCTTTTTTTTTTTTTTAAAGATGACCGGTAAGGGGATCTTAACCCTTGACTTGGTGTTGTCAGCACCACGCTCAGCCAGTGAGCCAACCGGCCATCCCTATATGGGATCCGAACCCGGGGCCTTGGCGTCATCAGCACCACACTCTCCTGAGTGAGCCACGGGCCGGCCCCATATTATCTTTTAATTCTATTTTTCCATGATCTTTTTGAAGTGCCCCCTACTAAATATTCTTTAAGGAACTTTCTATGTCTGAAGGTCAATGAATATGATACTATGTCTCTTTCCATCTGCACAACTCTACAGTCTTGGTTGCTTAATTAAAAAAAAAAAAGTATTTGTGAGCTTTTAACTTTTCTTTCTTTTAGATATTTGACTAGTAGCTATAAGAAATGGTTCCGTAGCAACAGATCAGCACATGTATGAGTTTCAGCCAACTTTAGATAATGGAAGATACACATTTCCACAAAATGTAACATCCAAAAGACAACATTTAAATACAGTTTATCAAAGTCTAAAAATAGGTTTAAGGTGATTTCAAGGGAAGTGGATGTAAAAACAGCAGACCAAAAGCACTCTACATAACTGAGAGATTGTGACATACAGAGAGATTAGTAAAATGTCTAACCTGAAAGAAATCCTTGTGCTGGGCACATCGTACATAGAAAAGGTCTTGAAACTGTTCTGAATCCCGTTAGTAGTGGTGGTTACACAAATCTATACATGTGATAAAATTTCATAGAACTATACAGACACACAATGAGCACATACAAAAACAGATAAAATCCAAATGAAGTCTGTAGTTAACAGTATTTTATGAACGTCAGTTTCCTGGCTTTAAAAATGTACAATTGTGGGCCGAGCCCGTGGCGCACTTGGTAGAGTGCGGCGCTGGGAGCGCTGCAACGATCCCGCCGCGGGTTCGGATCCTATATAGGACTGGCCGGTGCACTCACTGGCTGAGTGCCGGTCATGAAAAAAAAAAAAAAAAAAAAAAAAAAAAAAAAAAAAAAAAAAATGTACAATTGTTAGGTAAGATGTTAACACTGGGGAAGATGAGTGAAGGTTATATGAGAACTCTCAGTACTGTAGTATTTGCAACTTGGTGTGAATCTATAATTATTCCAACATAAAAAGTGTTTTTAAAAGAAACTTAAATGCCAAGGAATTTAACTTTCAAATTACCTATGATACACTTGACTAGAATTAATTTAAGTTCACTACCTCTTATTTTTTTTGGGTTATTTTAAACTTGCTACTTTTTTTTTTAGGATAAGGAGACATTAGAACTGAGTTACTAAAATGCGAATCTGAGATTAGCTCACCTTTTCCTTCTGCCCCCAAGTGCTTGTTGGGCATCTTCTATGAGGCTGTATGCAACAACGAGAACAGAAAAGTTTTGGAGTCAGATGGTTTAGGATTAGTTCCTGATACTGTGCCTCAGTTGCCCCATTTGGAAAAATGGGTATAATAACAATATCCATCTTAATGGGCTATTGTGCAAATTAAATAAGGTACTATATGTAAACTCCCTAGAAATGTGTTTGGCACATAATAAACTTATTTTATGAGTGAGAAGATGTGATAAATTTAAAGGAACAAGAAGACAAAACTTTCACTCCCAGAGGTTTTAACTAGTTTGGGGAACCAGAATGAACCTTGCTATGTAGTTAAGTGCTAAACCCTGCACTGCTACTGATGAGCATAATAGGAACAAAGAGGAGACTAATGCAGCTGGAGTGATCAGGGAAGGTTTTTAAAACCTATTACAGAGGAGACTGGATTCAGCAAATATTATGTATTCTTGGCAATAAAACAGATTTCAATTAGTTACTTAAATTTTTCTATTATCCTAATCTACATAGGTAATATCATTTGTAAAGTACCTTAAGTGTTTTGATTGTTAAAGTTGTTCTGTATAAAAAGTACTAGTATAGTATCCACAAGCTATAGCTAAATCCTAACAATTCAAATTAATATTCTTGCAAGAGGCAACAAGATTAGCTGCGGGAAATTAAAATGATGGATAATAAAACCTATAATACACACTGAAGACAGAGATCTATATTTTGAGCAGTGAGAGTATTTTTCTAACAGGATTTTTATTTATGAAGTTACTTTTGGTGAAGAAAAGTGGATATGTCATACTCTGCTTATGCAGTTTTTATCTGGTTTTTTTGAACTTGTAACTAATAAAAAAATAACGTTAATTGGCTCTTTTGCCTTTGATAATTTTTAGGTAGCTATAGATATATAAAGGGAGAATTCATTTTTCCTTTCAATGGATTTGGATAGGCTTTACTTACAGGAAATCTTTTAAGATTTTCACCTTCATTATGTGGCTCTTAATGAGATATACTTTTTATTTAAATCAAGAATTATTTTTGCAAAGAAAGGTTCAATTTCATGTAAGTGAACATGTAGTATTAAAACTGCTTGGGATGGATCCAAGTATCCATGTTTCTTTGTTTTTCCTATGTAAACTGTCCAAAGCAAAACATAAAGCTATGCTTAGCCATGGAAAGAGGGATGAAATAATTCACCTTCTGCAGCTGCGAGTTTATGTAATAATAATAATGCATATTCACAAATAAGATGATCAGCTCCCTCTGCTCACTGTTATAATAATATTCTCCAGCTCTATGAAAAATGCAGTTTGAGCAAGATTTTATTTTCAAGAGACATGAATGGATAATTTACAATGGCAATAAAATAATTTTAATTGTATAAATTTGCTTTTGTTGTGCTATGGTACTTCCAGTGATTTTTTTTTTTTCATTCTCAAGTTACTATACTGAAAATTGATTTGGCTAAGTTTTAATAGCTATATTTTTACTGAATCCCTTTCTTAAAAAATTTCCAGACACTCTGATAAGTACTTCACATGCTTCCTCAAGATCAAACAGCTCGTAAGTAACAGAACTAGAAAATTTATACTAATAATTAAACTGTAAACTCATGCTGATTATTATTCTAATTCTACATAGATAAGGAAAGAATTATATTTTCTGTAAAACCCAAACTAAAGCTTTTCAGAGGCACAATTGATAAATATTCATGTTTTTCATGTAGTTTTGAAAATATATTTCAAAAATATGTAGTTTCAATCACATTTTACTAAAGAATACAAAGGCAGGAAGATATTACAATGCATTTAATTCCAAACTAATATTTTTAATTTCAAGGATATTTATTGTTTTCTTATTTTTAAAATATGTATTTAATAAAATATTCATTGTAGAAAAAGTGAAAAAATAAAATAAAAATAGGCGACAGAATTCTTTCAAAATTTTGGCATACTTGTGCCTTTCTTTTTTTATCTTCTTTCTTTCCTTCTAATCTTTAAAAATGCACTAAGTTTCTACTGTGTGCCAGTGACTGCATTGAGTTGGAAGTTCTAGAAGTAAACAATCCAGAAGTAATTCCTCATGAATGATATAAATGTTATAAATACACTTCCTCTATAATGTGTTTTGGCATATACACTCTTTTCTCTATTTTTGCATTATTGCATTAAGCAGTTTTTCCCTTTGTAATTGATTTTTCTTGATCTTATGTGTGAAAGTATTATTGTACTCTAACATTTGATAAATTATTTATTAATATAAGTTTCTACTTTTCATATTAAGACAAATTCGTTTTCTCATTCTTCTATTGTATTGCATTTAAATCTTTAAAGAACTTAGGATATGTGTGTGTGTGTGTATGTGCGTGTGCATGAGAGAAAGGATTCCAACTTCATTTTCTTCCAAATAATTGATTATCTGAGCATTATTTATTTTTGGATGCTTTTAAAAAATATATCACATATTATCACTTGTGAGATTTCCAAGCACACCAAAAAGTACAAAAAAGAATGGGAAAAAAACTTACTATCTAGAAATGACTGTCACAGCAGTTAGTGAATATTGCTCTAGTCATTTCTGCTTGGGTACAAACAAATCTGAAGAAATAGGATATGAAGGAAGGAGGAAAGGAAGGAAAGTAAGAATGAAGGAAAGAAGAAAGGAAAAAGAATGAAAGAAAACTGTAACAAAAAATCATTTCTAATAGCATTTAACTATAAGGCCATAATTTTAAGTTAAATTTTAATTTAATTTTAAAAAATCCAAAAAGGAATGGAAGGAATTGTTTATTTATAAATGAGAAGAATTAGTTTCTGTATCAGTCAGGATTCTCCAGAGAAACAGAAACAATAGGATAGGATAGGATAGGTAGGTAGGTAGATTTATTTCAAGAAATTGGTTCACAATTAATTGTGGCCACTGGCAAGTCCAAAATCTGTAGGACAGGTTAGCAGGCTAAAAACTCAGGCAGGAACTGAAGCTGAAGGCTTTGGCAGAATTTCTTCTTCAGGAAACCTCAATCCTTGCCCTTAAGGCCTTCAATTGATTAAATGAGGCCTACCTGCATCATTGAGAATAATCTCATTTACCTAACGACACCTGAGTGTAGATGATAACCACATGTACAAAATACTTTCACAAAGCAACACCTAGAGACTTAGTATTTGATTAAATAACTGTGTTTTAAATCTTAGTAAAGTTGACAATAAAATTAACCATAACGGTTCCTAAAAGATCACACAAAACATAAGAAAAAGATTATTAAAAAAATTATAGCTTGAAATTCTTATGTATTTGCATTATGTATTTTTAGTTAGATATTCTTAAATTCCTTTTATAAAAGATAGCATATTGGTCACACTTTTTTTCTATTTCTCTTATTTTATTTTCCCTAATTCACCTTAGTTATATTATTTTATATAAAATATATTATATTATAAATATTTGTAACCATAATTCCCACAGTTTAAAACACTTTTTTTTTTTTTTTTTTGACCAGTAAGGGGATCACAACCTTCAGCACGGTGTGGTCTGCACCACGCTCAGCCAGTGAGCGCACCGGGCCATCCCTATGCAGGATCTGAACCTGTGGCCTCAGCGCTACCAGCGCCGCACTCTCCCGAGTGAGCCACAGGGTCGGCCCTTAAAACACTTTTAAAAAAGCTTGATTTTGTATTCATGTTGATTCATTACTTCTTTTTATTTCTTTTTTCATTTTCTTCTTTTCCTGACTTATTTTGACATACTTATCTCTTAGTTGTTTGGATTCCATCCCATAGCAAGGGGGTTTTTTGTTTCATTTTCCAAGATAGGCTCTATTTTCCAATTTCTCACATGCTTGAACATTTTGGTTTGGACATAATGTTCCTGAATCTTATTTACTTTCTTTCAAAATATCTTGCACATCGTATTAGTTTCCTGTGGCTGCCATAACAAATTACCACAAAGTTGGAGTCTTAAAACAGCAGAAATTTGTTTTCTCACAGAACTAGAGTCTAGAAGCCAGAAATTCACTGAGGCTGCC